>NC_065452.1:72343148-72643148 GCF_917563875.1 Diabrotica virgifera virgifera | reverse complement strand
GATAATAAAGTATGGAAATGGAACGGTGGAAGAGAAAAGCTGGAAAACGTAAATTACAACAGCTCACAAAACTAACAAAGGATAACGGACAGAACAATATTGCAAAGACGATACGGTAAAGAAAAAAAGACACAAGAGAAAAAGACGAAACAAATAAGGAAAGAATAAAATCAGAAGAATTAATGCAAATGTCAGAAAAGGGAAAATACCAAAAAAAAATCATATGTAAATATATATACACGCGCTTTTGGAAGAAAAAAAAATATAGGTAAAGGAAGGGTTTTATAACCTACTGAACCAAGTATATGAAAGCAGCCCTAAATATGATCCCGAAATACTTGTTGGAGATGCCAATGCCAAAGTAGGCAGAGAAGACATATTTATGCTCACGATAGGAAGATACAGGTTGCATTCAACAGCGAATGAAAATTGTCGCATGCTAATTGATTTTGAAAAAGAAAAAAACCTTTTAATATAAAGTTACTTCCAGAGGAAGGAGATATATAAGGGCATATGGATATCGTCGGATGATCAAATGGTAAATAAAATAGACCATGTTTTAGTAGAGAATGATGTAGATAAAAGCATAACGAGTATAGGTACGTTCATATAGAGGGCCGGATATTATAGACTTCCACCACTTCCTAGTGGGAATTAAAATGAAATAGATAATACCTGTTAATAGAAATAGAAACAGACAAAAATGTAAAATAAAGAAGCTAGTCAGATTACAAAGAGAAGAAGAAAATAAGAATACAAGTTGACACTTAACAAGAAATTGGAACTTGTCACAAAAAATGACAATGTGGAACAATCATGGGACATAATTATTAACCTTTAACTACCCGCGCATCAAGTTGTCAAATAAGTACAAGCGTGGCGTACTTTATACACCACAAGAAAATACACTTAAAAACAGGTTTTGTTTTTTTTTTTAATAAAATACACCTATTTGTTTGTTGTAAACCTTATTCTTATTCGGCATCAGCGAATGCTTGGAGTTCCTTCTCAGTAAGTCAATAGGGATTTCTAACTGCCATTTGATCCCTTGAAAAATAAAATTACTAATAAAAAAAATTTTTGAAATGTGATTGTTTACATGAGAAAAAGTATTATTTATGAAGAAAAATATACAGAGTGATTGTTTAGTGTGATAAAGCTCAGTAGATCCGCTATGGCAATAGATAACAATAAAACTTAATAACAAAAATTATAGCTATCTTTGAGCTTGATATTACAAAATTAGTTAGAATTTTACAGAGTGTTCGATAACATAGTGGCAGACCAAGCATATGTTTTTTTTAAACGGAACACACTCTATGTTATTTTATATTCGAAATTTTCTTAACTTCTCTACCACAAAAATGTAAAGGTTTGTTATGTTATACAGGGTATTTACAAAGTTATAACCAATTTTCTATGAAAATCCTAACAAGTTCAACTCCCTGTATAAAAGAAATAAGCACAACAGCAATGGTTTATAGGTGCCATATTTTTTTCTTGATTGTAAAAATTTTAAAAAATGGTTGATATTGCTAATTTTCTTTATATCGAATACAAGGTGAGTCAAAACGCAAGTACATTATTTTCTCAGTTATTTTAAATAAAATACCCTGTATTTTATGTCACTATCGAAAAGTACCATTACCGCACTTTAATTTTTGTATGATATTCCCTATGTCTAAATTTGTTAGTTTTCGAGATATTTTCAGTTTTCAGAGCAAATTATTAATAAGGTGTCTAAATTTTTCCAAATTGTAAGTAAGCCATGACTGAATTGTCTAAAACTGACGGTTCACCATAACATTGTTTGTGTACTGTGTTATTAAATAGTTAGGATGCATTTTACTGTTGATGAAATCGTAGATATGATGTGGAATTGAGGGAGTGCAATAAAAATGCGTTATGATCAGTAAGAATAATTTATCATGAACGGTTCCCTGAAAGACGACAACCTACAACAGCAAGTTATGAAAAATTATGGATTGGTTTTTAACCGCACAGTTATGTATAAAAAACACTGACGAACAAAAAGTACTGTAACAGAGGAAAACGAAATAACTGTGTTGCTGGCAGTTACTGAAATTCAAGAGACAAGTATACGAAATATTTTTAAAGCAAACGAACTAATTTTTACTACTCAGTGAAAATAATTCTTGCAAAAAACCGAATGCACCCTTATCGCTTTCAATTGGACCAAGAATTAATTCAGGAATGTTCTGAAAAGAGAATATTATTTCATTAAAACGGTTCAGTAAATAGGCATAACTTTATTATTAGGTTAGTAGACACCTAATTAATAATTTGCTCTGAAAAATGAAAATATCTCGAAAAGTGACAAATTTGTACATAGGGAATATTATATAACAATTAAAGTATGGTAATGGTACTTTTCGATAGTGATATAAAATACAGGGTGTTCTATTTAAAATTTCTGAGAAAAGAATGTACTTGCGTTTTGGCTTACCCTGAATTCGATATAAAGAAAATTAGCAATATCGATAATTCTTAAAAATTTGGACCCATTGAACCATTGCTATTTTGCTTATTTTTATTTATACAGGGAGCTGAACTTGTTACGATTTTCATATAAAATTGGTTATAACTTTATAAATACCCTGTTGATCATAACAAATTTTTATATTTTTGTGATAAGGAAGTTAAGAAGATTTCGAAAATAAAATAAAATATAGAGTGTTCCATTTAAAAAAACATAAGTTTTGCCTGCCACTATGCAAACGACTCAATTTTGAATCAAAAAAACTTTTGGATCTCCGATTTGTCTGAAAATTAGTGTATGTATAGCTTCTGCGAAACTTAAAAATAAGACAATATAGGTTGAATCGTTTTCCTCTTCTTTTTTTCTCTCAAAATGTCATTTTAAGCGATTTTACAGTGATTGGGTATTTATTTAAACAAATTTGCATTTTTTTACCGTAAAGTATCAATGGGAAAATGTTTTAATAGATGCGACTCAAAAATGTCATTATAAGATAATTATAACAAGTTAATCTGATTCAAAACAAGTTTTTCATCAAATTTTAGTATAGAAAACGTTAAAATACCGTTTTTTTACATTTTCCTCCATTCCTAAAATACGTGTTCTTCGATTTGGCTGCAAATTTGCCCACAGATAGCAAAAATATAGGAGTTTAAGTAGTTAAAAGAGTTTGTATAATTTTACAATACAAGAAAAGTTATGCGCAATAATATTAGAGTCAAAAATAGATAGTCTAGTCGGGATAGTATTTGATATTGCATGCCGAGCTGCCCAAAATTTTATTTCTTTAATCTTTGGGGGGTTAAGTGTAGTGTGAATTTAAAACGGGGAATTAATTCCGCCGTTGCATTAGCCGCTATCTTGATTTTAAAGAAGGACCGTTTTTGCTCAATATCTCCACCATTTTTAAATTTTCGACAAAATGTGTGAGGACTGCTCTGAAATTGTTAAAAATACGATTTCCTATAATTTATTGTATTACAAATTTTTTTGTGAGGTCGATATTTTCCGAGTTAAAGGGGAAATAGTGCCAGTTAGAGCATAATTATTGTCGAATTATCTCGTTTATTATTAGTTTTACGATAAAAATGTGTCTATACAAAAATGGAGACAATTGAATTTTAAACACTTTTGATCTAGTTCATTTCTTTGCTAAAATCAATATTTAAGGTAGTTCGGATCCGGTAAAGACGCGAGGATATAACCTGATTGGATTTTATTCTTCAAACATATGCCGCGATTAATAGCTCTGGAGTTTGTTGATGGAGATATTGATATTTTTTTTTTAATTTGTATGTACTCGCAGTCTTATAGAGTATGTTGTGTACACATATCCCCACCTAACATTACAAAATGTTATAGGGCAACCCCCTTATTACTGAGGGATATGAAAAATAGATTACGACCGATTGTAAGGCCTACCGAATATACATATATATATATATATATATATATATATATATATATATATATATATATATATATATATATATATATATATATATATATATATATATAATTTCATAAAAATCGGTCAACCTGTCTAGGAGGAGTATGGCAACAACACTGTGACAGGAGAATTTTATACTTAGATGTAAATATATAGATGGCTAATAAAAAATAGGGGTTTTGGCGATAGAAGGGTGAAAATTACGGGTTTTATGTATTTTTAACCCGGCATCCGACAGGTGGGGTGTAGTACACCCCAACAATGCTGAAGGGCCTAAAACATAAAGAAATTTTGCATGTAGTGGTCACAGCGGCTAGATAGCTTCCTATTGTATATTCATCTATATTATGATGACACCTAGTTTTTAGTCGTCTGTCAGCAAGTACATTTGGATTGAAAGTGGTCACGCCCCACGAGTCGGATTTTGTACTTTCTGCAGAATTGTCTTTATTTTGTTTTATTCCTAATAATAATAATAAGTAAGTATAGGTAAGTGAATAATACTTATTACAGATTTTGACACATTGTTTTATTAGTCTAAGCAAAAATGAATTACGAACGAGAATAAGCACGCCTTCAGGCTTTATGGGATGAAGCAGACAGTGACGAATGTATTAACAAGAGTGATTTGGAAGTAAGTGAATAAATAGAAAATGTTAGTGTAAATAGTGACTATCCTGACCAGGTTAAAGATGTTGACGTTCCAGATATCACAGACAACTAAACGTACAGATATTTTTTGAGATTCTTTAACTCTTTCAATTGCTGGGGATTGTCACACCCCACCTGTCAGTTAGGGGCAATAATGTTCACCTGTCGGATGCCGGATTAATGCTACATCATATAAAATTAAGGTAGACGATTTTGTCCAAAAAAATTTAAAAAACTGTCAGGGGGCAACCCCCCTTATAACTTATGGGTATGAAAAATAGATTACAAGATATTCCCAGTTCTACAGAATATACGTATAAAATTTCATAAAAATCGGTCAAGTCGTTTAGGAGGACTATGGTAACTAACACTGTGACAGTAGAATGTGACACTGTGACGTGCGGTAGAACAAGTTTATCGAAATGTTTGCAGCGCAAAGGATTTAACATTAGGAAAATAAACAAAAGGAGGAAAATTATGGAACCCCATCATCTCCGCATATGACGAATGGAATATTTAACAAAAATAAAGCAGTATCGAAGAGAAAATAAATCAATTATTTTTATAAATTAGATATTGTCGGATACACCAGACACTCCATCAAAATATTGGTTTGACAACAGCGAACACTGTGCAACAAAAACACTTTCCAATAAAGGAAACAGAATAAGGCTACGGCAAGACAAACGATAATTTACGGCGCTGTAATAGCAGTAAGCGCAGTAAAATGAAGCGGCAGTAGCTGCAGTAAAGAGCATGGCCAGACGGGGATGTAAATTACGGCGTGTCTCGAGATGTAAATACATCGTTTTGGTCGTTGTTTTGGCTAGATGAGCTACAAATTTGGACCCAGGTCCATTCGTTTGCGACACGGCGCCGAAGATGGACTTGTTTGATATTGCTGCGCGATATTTTACAGCTCAGTCTGGTCATCCACTACACTCACCGTAGGACCCAGTTTCTTGCTTTATTTTACTGTTATTACGGCTCCGTAAATTGTCGCTTGTCTGGCCGTAGCCTAACAATATTCTACGCTGGATCAGTAGACGGATGGGTTCCAAACTGTCTGTTTTTATCTGCCAAACATATTGGTGAATATTAAGTCTATTAACAAAAAAAAAATAACAGTGGAGGTATTTGAAGACTGGCTTCAAAATAAATGAATACAAAATATACCGCCAACCTTTACTATTAAAAAGTTACTATTCAAAATTATATGTTCGATAATATAAATATTTAGTTTGAAGAAACATATTATACAAAAAAAGATTTATCACAAGTTTTAAAGACTATCTATAAAAAAAGGATTTGTTTGTGTTAGTATGCAGAAATTATGGGTCATACATATTTAATACTGCCGCCATATTATTGTATTTTTACGCCAACCGCCTAAAACCAGTCTCAAATCTCCACAAAATATTTTATTACTTGCTGAAAAATAGATAAGATAATAATTATTTTATCGCCAACCGCCACTAAAGTCATTCGTTATTGTACTGATTTGCCCTCATTTGCGGCAGTAAAGTAACACTTTATTGTACTGAAAGAAGAATTTTACTTAACCTGCCGCGATTAATCCAGATTCAATGTAAGTGGTCGATGGCAGTAATCGATTATTTATTTGAGTTAACTTACAATTTATTTACTTTAATTATTAACCCGGGAGTAGTCGCGCTCACTTCTGTAACGTCGATAGTCGCGTGTGAGATTCTATCTCAAAATACGAATTTTAAAACAAATTTTTATTTTGTACTATTTTTATCTACTTTTTATATTGAACATATATATTTCTAACAATTTTATTAAAAAACCTGTGTTAACGGCCACCTGCCAACATCGGCCACCTGTCCTAACGGCCAGTTTAAAAATTTCCCAAAAATTATATGTAGATTATAAAAACTGGCAATACCGTCCACCTTTCTATATCGGCCAATAGTTCTTTCATTTTTAGTGGCCGTTACTGACAAATTTTACTGTACAGTAAAACCTGTGTTAACGGCCACCTGCCAACATCGGCCACCTGTCCTAACGGCCAGTTTAAAAATTTCCCCAACCAATTATGTAGACTTCAAAAATTGGCAATAGCGACCACCTTTCTATATCGGCCAATAGTTCTTTCATTTTTAGTGGCCGTTACTGACAGGTTTTACTGTATTACGAAAAAGGATGAAATGTGAGATTCTATCTAACGGCGCGACTACTCGCGGGTTAAAACTAATTGGCTCTCCCCAAAGCCATAAATTCCACAAAAAGAAGAAGAAGAAGAAGAAGAAAAAAGAATCCTACGCATTACTACACCCTTCCTTGAGGCACTTACGAAATTTTTTCAAAATTGCAAAATTTTTCATCAAGTTATCGCGAAAAAGGATAAAAATTGAGATTCTATCTCACCGCGCGACTACTCGCGGGTTAAAAATATTGTACCAAATTTACGATATTACTAATTAAATTTATGTCAAAAAGTGAAATTCTGTAGTATTTTGTAATTATATTTATATAAAATAAATCAAAACTTTACCGATTTAGTAATTATTCAATATTTATAACTATCGATTAAAAATCGAAAGCGGTCATCATGCAAGAGTCATCTGTCATCACTGTCATGAAATTATTATGACGTCTAGAATTTAAAAAGTTCTTAAATGGTAAATTGCAAGTGAGTGTTAAAACCAATATCAAATTGTTGGCGATAAAATTTTGTATGTACCACGTCAGTAAAGACTCTTTATCGAACTCGCCTGTTATTCGCCTCGTTCGCTACACTCGCTCTGCTCATAATATCAGACTCGTTCGATAAATCTCACGTAAACAACAAGTGTCTACCTGCTGTCTGTTATTGTGTCTACAGTCGAAACCCTTCTATTTATTCGAGATGTTTCTACTGACCAGTCAAATAAGATGTCTGATAGCTAACGGGAATAAACAGTCTGAGTTATAAATCAATTATATTATTGTTACTCGGGAAATAGATATACCTTAATTTTTATTGTATGTAAATAATGTTTTAAAAAAATACATAAATTAAGTGACAAATTCATTATAAATTAAAAGAAATTAAATCATTAGAGTATTTTTAATCTTATAGAACACATTATGGCATCAATTAAAATCTGGCATAGAAAAAATGTTACACCTACTCTACGCATTTCTGTAGTTCAACTTATTAATAGTGAAGTACAAAATATTAATACTAGCAGCTGAAAAAAAATTGTAATTGCACGTATATAGAAAGTTGAATATTCGTACCTTTATGTAAATAATTTTCAAAGTATTCTAATTAATTTAGCAGATGATAGTGTTACACTGATCTTACACATTCATACTTTTGTATATGCGTATTATAAGTTTATAAATAAATAAATTCATATTTCATCTGGTTTATTTCTTCAATTTTGTTGCTAAAGTTTTTTATAAAAATTGGTAATTATTTTGTAACTCTAATTTTCTATGAAAATTAAAATTTTTAAAAGTTCAAAGCTTCTTAAATGCCCGCTGTGTTTATTGCTTGATTTACCGCTTATACCACAATAGTTATGCATAAGTCTATTCACTATAATTGTCAACCTGCTATACTGCCTTTATTTTATGATAAATATACATAATATATTTAAGCAAAATTTACCATCAATTTAAGTTTGAAAATTTTACTGCACTGTATTCTATAGATTGAATAAGTTTTTGATTAAACCCTGTATACAATTCAAAAGTTTTATTTGAACAAATATTTTATAATGAATCTTCAGCTTAAGTACTATAGTAACTCATTAAGGTAAAGTTATAATTTATCAAATATTGAGAAAATTCAACTCTGGATGTTCTTGGTGGAAACCGGAAACTTTTGCGTACAGTAGAATCCTTCACTGGCCAAGTTATAAGTGATTTTCAAAAATTTAAGGTATACAGATTTTCATGAAATAGTACATTTTGATTTTCAGGAGCAGTTTCTGTTGGATTTTAGCTTTATTAAGCTTTGTATACCGTATGACTCAAAAGTATGGAATAAATTTATTATTTAAAAAACAGACGAATTTAAAAAAAATCTTAAAAACAATTGTAATGCTTGAATGGTAATCAATAGTTGCTATATGTATATGTATGTTGGACATTGGGTCATCACTTTTCGCGAAATAACCTAATCGACGATTTTCATGAAAGGATGTGTTATTCGAATATTTATTTCTACAGGGTTTAGCAAAATTATGTAATTAGTTAAGTATATTTCTAGTTTTCAGAACTAGAAATCACAAAAGAAGAAATGAGGAATACCATAGGTAAATTAAAAAACAGAAAAGCACCAGGACCCGATGGGATACCAAATGAACTCCTGAAATACGGAGGAGAAACCTTAATCGAAAACATAGAGGACGAGTATAACAAAACCTATACACAAGAGAGGAAACAGCAAAGACCCTAGCAACTACAGTACCATCACCTTGCTGAGCACAACTCATAAACTCTTAACAAAAATACTTGCCAATAAAATAAATGAAGAATACACAATTAGTGAGGAACAACAAGGTTTTCGAAAAAATAGATCCACAATAGACGCCATATTCATAGCCAGAAAAATTGCTGAGAAAGCACTGGAATATAATAAACCTGCATTTATGTGCTTTATAGATGTGACTAGGGCCTTCGATTGTGTAAGATTGGAAGATGTGCTAAGATTGCTAAAGGAGAAAAATCAGCCCAACAAGATGATAAGGATAATTAAAGACATTAATACGAAGAACAAAACCAGAATAAAATTCGAGAAGTAACATCGGAAGTAGAAATCAACTCGGGAATCAGACAAGGGGATAGCTTGAGCCCATTGCTTTTTAATTTAGTCATGGACAAAATCATAGAAAACATTAAAGGTACTGGAAAAGGATATAAGATGGCGGGAAAACAAATAAAAATCCTCTGTTATGCTGACGACGCAATCTTAATCTCCGATAACGAGCGGAATGGGACGTTTCATCGCCGCCGGTTCATCGCTGCCGTTTCGATGCCGCCGGTTCATCGCCAGCCCATTTCATCGCCGGCCGTTTCGATGCCGCCGCTTCATCGCCAGTTTAGTCAATTGATTTTGTATTATGGGAGATGACACGACACGCGACGTTAAATTCAGTTCAAAACTTATGACAATTAAAAAGATAAAAAATATTATTATATTTACTGTTCTACTTTCCCTAAATTTTATACTAGATAGTACTAAATTTTTAGTGTTAAATGACCTTTGTAGAAATATATTATACAGTGAGCACGTAAAGGTTGGCATAAATTCATTTTTTCGAGAATCGATGATTTTGGAAAAAAATCCCGAAGCAGGTCAATTTTTATTTTTAAATTACGACTTTTTGGCATATACAGGGTGTCCAGAAACTCTCCCGACAAATGAAAACCGGAGATTCTTCAAATAATTTCAAGACAATTTAACCCAATTCACCTAGTCCGAAAATCCTTCCTAACGGAGCTAGAGTTTTTGAGGAAAAAAAATTTTCAAAAAAAAACTATTTAGAAAAACGAAAACTGGTATGTTTATTTATCTTGCAGAGATAAATCGATTTCCTCAGTTGAGAAATTCTAGGACCGGTCATAGGCGTCCGTTTTGGGTAGGTCAAAGGTTAATTTATCGATAGCTCTTTTGTCTTTATTTTTTAAGCATTTTTCACACTTACTGATTAAAATTATGAGGTATTTTAGTACTTAAAGTTACTCTTGCTTTAAGTCGGTAAAATAGAACGTCTTTTCTTGAAAAAATGTTTTTTTATATTCAATAAACGAAAAATTTTCAAATCGATTTTTCTAGAAAACAGTGCATCCTACCAACTTAAAGCAAGAGTACCTTTTAGTACTAGAATACTTCACAATTTAATAATCCTGTATCAAAAAGGCCTAAAACTTGAAGGTAAAAAAGTTATGCGATAAAATACCCGTCGCCTAACCCAAAACGAGCATTTATGACCGGTACTAAAAATTCGTAATTGATGAAATTGGTTTTGTTTTTGAAAGATAAATAAGTGTACCAGTTTTCGTTTTTCTAAATAGAAGCGTTCTGGAGATATTTAAAAAAAACTAATTTCAACACGCCATCTTCAAAGAGCTCTAGGTCCCTTAGGAAGCATTTTCGGACTAGGTTAATTGGGTTAAATTATCTTAAAATTATCTGAAGAATCTCCTGTCTTCGTTTGTCGGGAGAGTTTCTGGACATCCTGTATATCATTCTAGTGACGCCCCCCATCTGGGCGTGATGACGTCATCGATCATTCTTTTAAATGAGAATAGGGGTCGTGTGATAGCTCATTTGAAAGGTAATTCAGTAATATAAACATTAACATAATTATTTATACAGGTTGTCAAAAAAAAAATTTGGATTAAATTTATTGACATAAAAAAAGGATATACGTAATTTATTTATTTTAAAATACATTTTACTGCTCTCAGAAAATTGAAAAAAAATTTATTTGACTAATAACCATTTCTTTTCGCTTAAATTAAATTTTCAAACTGTCACGAGGCTGATGGGTGGCGGCTTTAATATTGAATTTACGCAAAAAACAATATTTATTTGCCAAATACATTTTTTCCTGTTTTCTGATAGAAAAAAAATTGTATTTTGAACTAAATAAATTACACACATTATTGTTTTTATGTCAATTAATTTAATTCAAAAATTTTTTTTGTACACCCTGTATAAATAATTATGTTAATGTTCATATCACTGAATTGAGAATTGAATTACCTTTCAAATGAGCTATCACACGACCCCTATTCTTATTTAAAAAAAAATCATCGAAGACGCCATCACGCCCAGATGGGTGACGTCACTAGTATGATATATAGGGGAAAGGCGGGCAAAATGGGGTACTTAAGGTTTAAATTGGGATTTAAAAAAATCTGTAACTTTTAAGGTCTTAAAATAGGACAAATATCATTGTTATAGTAGTACATATTTATTAATATAATTTGAATTTAAAAAAAGTCAAAGTTTTTTTTATTATATGAAAAAACAGAAACTAATGTAAATTGCCCCATTATGCCCGTCGTATAGGGTAAAATGGGGTACCAAATTGAAACCAAGAAAAGCCTATTGACAAAGTTCGCATAAAAGTACTACTTCATCATCCTCATCTTCTACACCTGCACATGCATTTTTAGCCCATTTAAGGCAACTGGATCAGCTTATCCATCCTTTTGTGGAACTTGAATAAAAGTTTCCGCAGATCCAGTCAGTGTCACTATCTTCGCCTTCTGAATCTGACTCTACTTTTTTAGTTTTATTCAATTGCGATTTCTTACTCGTCTGTGATTTGGTTTGATCATCGGCTATCTTACTTGGTATGGTAAAAGGGTAAAGACTACCAATAGGTATGGTAAAAAGGGTACCCCATTTTACCCTACCTGTTGGTACCCCATTTTGCCCAAAGAGCAAATTTTGAGATTATGACCTGTTTAAATACTTACAGGTACTTATTTTTTAACATAATGACAAAAGAATACTCTAGAACAGCGGTTCTCAATCTGTGGTACATGTACCACTGGTGGTACATTTTATTTTCTGAGTTGGTACACAAAACTCAAGAACAGCCAAAATCAGCACCTCTATTATAGTTAATTAGATCACCTAGTTAGATATGTATTTCTTAGGTGGTACCAAAAATAATAAAAAGTATTTGGTGGTACATGACACAAAAAGATTGAGAACCGCTGCTCTAGAACACATTCACTGTTAGTTGGAAGTAATGATATTAAATAATAAATTGTTTTAGTAATACTAACGATGGATTATTTTTCGGCCGATATTATAACTTGTTTAACTAAAAACGCACATGTGCTCTTCACAAAAATCGACTAACAGTTAATTATATCTGCTTTATGACAGAAGGCGTAAACAGGCGTCTATAATATAATTTCATTAACGTCGTATAGATGGAGCGAGTGATATTGAAAAAAGGGGGTACCCCGTTTTAGGCAACTACCCCATTTTACCCGCCTTTCCCATACCAATAAGTCGTAATTAAAAAAAAATGATTTGTGGAAATAGGTGGTTTTACTCCTTAACATGTATTTTAACTGAAACAAAACTAAATTAACACTAAAAAATAACAGTTAACAAAACTTTAAAAACAGAAAGGCACATAACGTAAGTAAACGATTGTCGATTAGGTAAGCGGTATGCACAGCACAACATAAGAGAGACGAGATTGTTTAATGGAAGCTCTATGGTGTTTTGGGTGGAATTTCCCTGAAAGTAATACGGATTCGGTGTCTACCTGGAGGCTCTTTAAATATCGAGAGTTATATTACCCATATTCTTTTTCTTTGAACACTCTTTTTCTTTCGCACCATTTATAGGAAATAATGTCGTCTTAGTGGTATGATAAGACATGACCTCCTCACGTATCGCAGTCGTCAGTTAAAACACATATTAAAATAAAACCGTCTAGTTTCTTTGTTATTAAAGATATCAGAAAAATTAAAAAATAAATGGTTCACAAAAGATGAAACTACAACATAGTATGGATGCATAATCACCATTTTACCTTTTCCTCCCTAAAGGGTGTCTCAAATTTTTGTTTCGGTTAAAACACATGTTAAACGACAAAACCGTTTATTTTCTTTGTTTCTAAAGATATCAGGCACATTCAAAAAACAAAATGTTCACAAAACATAAGACTATAATACCATTCCAGTGCTTACTCATTATTGTACCTCGTCCTCCCTACAGGGTGTTTCAAACTTAACATAAGGAAAACATTTCTTTTCCTCCACCCGGTATAAGTACAAAAAAGAAGTTTGAGTAAATATTTGCACAACTGTGTTAATACTAAAGAAATATCTAAAATAGTAAAAAAAATTAGCGGGATCCATAATCCGTTCACGAAAAAATCAACTATTAAAATGAGCATAAATTTTCTATATCCCTAACTTATGCCGCTCAGTATATTACGTATGGGATGCCTACAAGTTTCTTTACGCAAACATTCCTAGTTTGCAAATATTTAATAGAAAATAAACTTTCACAAAAATTACCCTTATTAAAATACACGATTGTTCATTATCTACTTTTTGTTGGGACCAATCATTTTCCTTTCTGTAAATAAAGACCAGTTTCTTATTAATCTGAAACTATTTTCTTTTGGCATCTTATGCAAATTTACTATTTGAATTGGGAATAAGCCAGGATATTAGTTATACATTAAATCTATTTGATGTTTCGACTTCCACTTCGGAACATTTTGATAACGATTTCAGAAGTAGAACTCGAAACGTCAAATAAATTTAATTTCTATCTAACATTGTAATTTATTCCAATTGAAATGGTAAATTTGCTACGAGACCGCACTGTAACTAGTATTTACTCCGTATATAAAATTTGCTAACAACATCAGCTCCAAACAAAATCTCAATTGGTACATCGCTGAGCAAAGATCCCTAGGTTCGCAGATAAATAATAGAAAATAACTTTTAACCCGCCATTACACGCGCTATGAGGGAATCCCTCACCATATTTGTTTATAAGCAATTAAATTGTGTAAACTAATACGATAACCTTAAGCACCCAGGAATGCCTTTAGCATGGTTCATGAGAGGGTATGAAAAAGTTATAGAATATTTCAGGCGGTCAGTGTGCTGTGTGATAGTTGAAAGAAGAGACATCCCTCTTCAAATGAGGGAATTCCTCACTGCGCGTGCAGTCACGGTGAAATCACGTTTCTGTTATCTCAAAGAAACTTTTAGGTTTTTATTTAATATTTAGGTAGGTTTAATTAAAATATTATTGTTTGGATTAGGTTAGGAACAGTGGCACACCGAGGGGGGGTTTGGGGGTTAAAGTCCCACCCACAGCATATAGAAATATATATAAAAGAAGGTAGGAAAATGTAACTTGTCTTTCACAAATAATACAAAAAACTTTCGGTGCCCAAGCAAACCCCCTCCCCTTAGAGGAAAATTCTAGGTGCGCCACTGGTTAAGAACCCATTTTTAAATTTACCTATTCTAATTGGGAAATAAGCCACAATTCAACTTGAAAAATTGATTTTATTGACGTTTCGAATTCCACCTCGGACGTCGTTATCAAAATACAAAATATTAATAGTTAATTACATAAATGCCACAAAGAAATAGCTTCAGAACAGTTGTTAATTTTAATTTGTATTTTTAGTAAAATGAATTCGCGTAAAGAACGTTAATTTCTTCAGTGGCTTGCTGAAATTGAAAATTAAGAAAACTTGCTTTTGATCTATATTATTTTTACTTTTGTTTTGTTAAATTAATAAAAAAAATTGGTTTACGAGACTTTCTATAATGTGTGAGTACAATCCATTTTATATTTATACATGTTGACATTCATTCTTTCTCGAAATAAGTCGAATTTATGTAGGTGAGGGCGACGCTCATACGCGTGCAACCACGTCACAATAGAAGACGCGTGTAACGGCGGGTTAATGGCACGAAAAATTGGTACTATTAAAAATACACGATACACCCACACACAGCAAAGTAAATCCCAGCTTCACTTTAGAACAAGTATTTATTTCTTTCTAAAATAGAATATAACTACCCTACATCTTAAAAAGTCGTAAAAATTACAAGAGTCGTAAAAATTAATTAGTTCATATCAGCCCTAGACAAATGCTAGAGAAACGAAACTTATGGCATGCTTAATTATGAAACCTCAACTCATGTACCCAATTTTTAAAAACACAAATCCTCCGAATTATATTTTGCATATACTTTACTCGATACATTTTTTAGTGTACACCACCGTGAAAACAGGTGGCTGAAAGGTAAGACCTTTGTTGGCGGCTAGGAAGAAAAAAGGCGGGCCATTCATGATCCGATTTTTGGTCACTCTAGTGGTCCAACTTTGTGGTCCCTCTAGTGGTACTACCAGACCATTCACATCCCAACATTATTTTATCTTTCTAGCCGCCAACAAAGGTCTTACTTTTCAGCCACCTGTTTTCACGGTGGTGTACACTAAAAAATGTATCGAGTAAAGTCTATGCAAAATATAATTCGGAGGATTTGTGTTTTTAAAAATTGGGTACATGAGTTGAGGTTTCATAATTAAGCATGCCATAAGTTTCGTTTCTCTAGCATTTGTCTAGGTTTGATATGAACTAATTAATTTTTACGATCCTTGTAATTTTGTATGACTTTTTAAGATGTAGGGTAGTTATATTCTATTTTAGAAAGAAATAAATACTTGTTTTAAACTGGAGCTGGGATTTACTTTGCTGTATGTGGGTGTATCGTGTATTTTAATAGTAGCAATTTTTCGTGCCATTAAAAGTTATTTTCTATTATTTATTTGCTAACCTAGGGATAACTTTGGAGCTGATGTTGTTAGCAAATTGTATATACGGAGGAAATACTAGTTACAGTGCGGTCTCGTAGCAAATTTACCATTTCAATTGGAATAAATTACAATGTTAGTTAGAAATTAAATTTATTTGACGTTTCGACTCTACTTCTGAAATCGTTATCAAAATGTTCCGAAGTGGAAGTCGAAACATCAAATAGATTTAAAATAATAAAAATGTGTACCACTTGCTTCGTAAATTTACAAATAGATTTAATGTATAACTAATATCGTGGCTTATTCCCAATTCAAATAGTAAATATGCATAAGATGCCAAAAGGAAATAGTTTCAGATTAATAAGAAACTGGTCTTTATTTACAGAAAGGAAAATGATTGGTCCCAACAAAAAGTAGATAATGAACAATCATGTATTTTAATAAGGGTAATTTTTGTGAAAGTTTATTTTCTATTAAATATTTGCTGACTAGGGATGTTTGCGCAAAGAAACTTGTAAATATAAGTTAGTGATATAGAAAATTTATGCTGATTTTCATAGTTGATTTTTTCGTGAACAGATTATGGATCCCGCTAATTTTTTTACTATTTTAAATATTCCTTTAGTAATAACAGAGCTGTGCAAATATTTACTCAAACTTCTTTTTTGTACTTATACCGGGTGGAGGAAAAGAAATGTTTTTCTTATGTTAAGTTTGAAACACCCTGTAGGGAGGACGAGGTACAATAATGAGTATGCATTGGAATCGTATTATAGTCTTATGTTTTGTGATCATTTTGTTTTTTGAATGTGCCTCATATCTTCAGAAACAAAGAAAATAGACGGTTTTGTAGTTTAACATGTGTTTTAACCGAAACAAAAGTTTGAGGCACCCTTTAGGGAGGAAAAGGTAAAATGATGGTTATGAATCGATACTATGTTGTAGTCTCATCTTTTGTGAACCATTTGTTTTTTAATTTTTCTGATATCTTTAATAACAAAGAAACTAGACCGTTTTACTTTTTAATATGTGTTTTAACTGACGACTGCGATACGTGAGGAGGTCATGTCTTATCATACCACTAAGACGACATTATTTCCTATATATAGTGCGAAAGAAAAAGAGTTTTCAAAGAAAAAGAATATGTGTAATGTAACTCTCGATATTTAAAGAGCCTCCAGGTAGACACCGAATCCGTATTACTTTCAGGGAAATTCCACCTCAAAACATCATAGAGCCTCCATTAAACAATCTCGTCTCTCTTAGTTGTGCTGTGCATACCGCTTACCTGATCGACAATCGTTTACCTTATGTGCGTTTCTGTTTTTAAAATTTTGTTAACTGTTATTTTTTAGTGTTAATTTAGTTTTGTTTAAGTTAAAATACCTGTTAAGGAGTAAAACCACCTATTTTCTTTGTTATTTTCTTTATCTTTAGAAAGCTAAAGATATCACGGAGATTCAAAAAACAAAATGTTCACAAAACATAAGACTTCAATATGATTCCGATCTATACACAGATTTGTACCTTGTTCTCCCTACAGAGTGTTTAAAACTTAACATAAGAAAAACATTACTTTCCTTCCACCCGGTATAAGTACAAAAGAAGTTTAATTAAATCTTTGCACAACTGTGTAAATACTAAAGGAATATCTAAGATAATAAAAAAAATTAGCGACATCCGTTAACGAAAAAATCAACTATCAAAATGAGCATACATTTTCTATATCCTTAACTTATGACCCTCAGTGTAGTGGAAATTTTTAATCCAACATCCAACATCGGCATTCACGCTCCAAATTTCTTAGTAAGACCACTAGTGGTCCCACTAGTGGTCTTACTAGTGGTACCACCACCCATTCACGGTCTGATTTTAGATCCAACGTATCACTCCCTCTCTCTTGTTGTACCACTAGAGGGACCACAAATCGGAACGTGAATGCCCCGTCTAAAATGTTGGGACGTGAATTGTCTGGTAGTACCACTAGAGGTACCACAAAGTTGGACCACAAGAGGGACCACAAATGGGATCATGAATGGCCCCCTTTTTTAGTCTTTAGTCCTTTATGATACCCCAGGTACATTTTAAAAACCCCCAGGTCTCCACAAAGATTAGCAGGTAGGTATTAGTACCCCGTTAGTGGGCAGTGCCTATCTCTGCCCAAGAAACAGGTAGATCTTTTCAAAATGTCCCAAGTCAGCGCAAAGATTAAAACTGCCCGATATAAAATATACCAACTCGGCTCATGAGATATTATTTGTAACTGTCAACTAATTTTACATCTCAATGGAAAAAGATACATTATTTATAGAATAACTTTATTAAATAGTTATTGTAGCGCCACTTAGCCAAATTAGATTAGGGGTAGGTTGTGTAGATCCTTAATAATCGGCAGATTTAATGTTGCTGCTTTTATTGATATATTAATCTAAAAATCTTTAATTTGTGGGTTAGGCCACTGTTGCTCTGAGCGCCTCAATAATACATAGCCCAATAAAAATAAAAACTAATACATATCAAATAATTTTACATCTCAATGGAATTTATATTTCTATTGATTTCACAAAACTTGAAACTGACGAAAAGTCACAGTTTTCTCTTCTAAACACTCACGTAGCGTTATCCTCTTTGACTAAACGTTTCACTTATACTGGGCTTTAAAGATGTCATTATACTCGATTTTTTATGTCATTATACTCTGGGCTTTAAAGATGTTTTATACTCTACCCAAGCTTTATCCTATGTATGAGTAGCAAAATCGATTACACGGCCATTTCCAACCAAGAAAAACTATTTCTTAAATTCGCAAAGAACCCAAAATCTCTGTACAATATTGAGGGAAGGGGTAATGAGGGTAGGATGTTTTTCTATGTTAATAATACCTAGGGGGGTTTTAAAATGTACCTGGTGTATCATAAAGGACTAAAGGATTATAGTGAGCCGAGATGGGAATACCCCCCATTAGTATGTACCGGGTGTCCCAATAAGAATGGCTCTCCGCCATATCTCAGAAACCGTTTATACTACAGCTTTGGGAAAAAAAAATTACTAACAAAAGTTGCCTCGAGAAAAGCCTGGAAATTATTTTCATAATTTCGTGGGAACCTTGTTATGAAAGAATCGCTGTAAGTCCGGTTCTGCTTAATCGATTTTTACAAACTTAGTCTTGTTGAAAAGAGCTCTTTTTCGTTAATGTAATAGTTATAATTTGGAAACAGCCTATTATGTAATATGCCGGCTAGGAGGCGCTATTTATTTTTTTTATATAAATGTAGTTTTCCTTGGAAAATATTAAATACAAGTATATAT
This sequence comes from Diabrotica virgifera virgifera, assembly GCF_917563875.1. NCBI lineage: Eukaryota > Metazoa > Arthropoda > Insecta > Coleoptera > Chrysomelidae > Diabrotica > Diabrotica virgifera. The sequence continues at coordinate 72,623,945 of NC_065452.1, read as the reverse complement.
ATTTTTTTCCTGTATTACAAAATTAGACCAAATTAGCAACAGAATACCGAAAACCGCATGTCGATACCTTTTTTATATCTCGAGATATCTTAAGAAACCTGTAAATTTTAAACATAACTGTTGCTGTCATAATATAAGTGGAAATATATAGAAGCAAGTAGTGTGCTTTGGAAAAAAACAAAGAAACATTTTCAAGATGTTACCGCATATAATAAATCAAAACAAAATAAGACAAATAACACTATAAAATATAACCAAAAAATAGTATGTGTACTTTAAACAAAAAAAATATACATCTATTATTATGATTTTAACGAAATAAATTATTTTAAACTGTTTAATTGTATTTTTATTTAAATATTAAACTAATTTTAATACTTAAAATAATATCAAGAATTAAAAATAACGTTAATACGTAGAATCGTAGAAAATGTTAAATGTTGAAATGTTAAAAAAATTATGTTTTACTGATTTGACACATAATTTGACATATGATGACTTTTTGAAGTTAATACTTCTAATCCTTCTATTTTTTCCCATAGCACACTACTTGCTTTCATTTTGACTTACTTAAATTAGTTTACCGGTGACAATAACAGTTATGTACTTATCTTAGTTGAGAATAGAATAATTAGTATTAAAATATAATGAAATAAAAATTAAGAATTTGTGTAGAAAATCTGACGTTTTTACATTTTCTATGATTCATCGAGAGAAAAGCAAATGCGCGGAGGCACAATTAAAAAAATTTACATATTAACGCTATTTTTAAGTATTGGTACCATGTTAAGTATTAAGATTAGTGCAATATTCAAATAAAAATAAAATTAAACTGTTTAAAATATATATATTCCGTTAAAATCATAATAATAGAAGTATAACTTCTTACGCGCGTACAAAGTACACACACTCTTTTTTTGTTATATTTTATAGTGTTATTTGTCTTATTGTTGTTTTGATTCATTATATACGGTGACATCTGGACAATGTTTCTTTGTTTTTTTCCATAGCACACTACCTGCTTCTATATATTTCCACTTATATGACAGCAACAGTTATGTTTAAAATTTACACGTTTCTTAAGATATCTCGAGATAGAAAAAAGGTATCGACATGCGGTTTTCGGTATTCTGTTGCCATTTTGATCTTATTTTGTAATACAGGAAAAAAATACATACTTGTATCTAATATTTTTCAAAAAAAAAATAAGTTTCTAAAAAAACATAAATAGAGCCTCCTAGCCGGCATATTACGTAATAGGCTGTTTCCAAATTATAACTATTACATTGACGAAAAAGAGCTGTTTTCAACAAGACCAAGTTTGCAAAAATCTATTAAGCAGAACCGGACTTCCAGCGATTTCTTCATAACAAGGTTCCCACTCGCCCCCACCTCTTATTTGCACAGGTAGACTTAAACTTGTGAAATAAAATATGTGCAGAATTTTATGAAGAATACGATGATCGGATTTCCAGTGCCCTTTCATTAGGCAAATTTTGTAATATTTCGATTTTTTAATTTTTGATATTCAATTACGCCCTCTAGCGGAGGACTTACAATTATGAAAAAATTTCCAGGCTCTTCCCGAGGCAACTTTTGTTAAAAATATTTTTTTCCCAAAGCTGTAGTATAAACGGATCCTGAGATATGGCCGAGAGCCATTCTTATTGGGACAACCGGTACATATAATAATAATTTTATCTTGAAATTATTATAGATTAGGGAAAATATCTTATTAACGTAGAAAATCATCCTACCCTCAATACCCCTTATTCCTTCAATATTGTACAGAAATTTTGGGTTCTTTTCGAATTTAAGAAACAGTTTCTCTTGGTTGGAAATGTTGACCGTGAAATTTAAAAGAATATCATTTAGGTCTGGATCCCGCGTATGAAAAAAAAGTTGATTAATAGCAAGCTGAAAATTTTTAATGGCTTAAGGGTGTCTAGTCGGACAAACTTTGATGTATGGGAACACTGGAACAGGGGAAGTTTTAATTGTGGAACAGGTTAAATATTTGGAACGTCAGACCACGAAAACGTCACATGTATTTTGTCCGACAGAACTTCCAATTGATTTGTTACCCTTTCATCATTAAACTGTTGTGCAAAAATTAGACTGCTATTTATCACCAAATGAGCATTTTAATGAGTGGAACACGTCAAACATGTCAAATGACAGGTGATAAATAGCCGCCTGATTTTTGCATGAGAGTTTAATAAAAGGGTAACAAATCAATTGGAATTTCAGTCGGAAAAAATACATGTGACGTTTTCGTGGTCTGACGTTCCAAATTTTTATCTTGTTCCACAATTAAAACTTCCCGTGTTCCACTGTTCCCGTATATCAAAGTTTGTCCGACTTGACATCCTTAAGCTATTAACAAATTTTCAGCTTGATATTAGTCAACTTTGTTTTTCATACGCGGGATCCAGACCTAATTATAATATATATTATATTATAAAAGTTTAAAAGTCTATTAAAAGATTAAGTATGGCAATGGGAATGGTCATATCTCGCATTTCTTAGAATTCCTAATTAATACTAAAAATAAATAATAAATGTAACTGTCGAAAATTGGTCGAAAATTCGGAAATATATCAGTTAGCGATTAACTGACTGGCGAAGAACCGGCGGCATCGAAACGGCCGGCGATGAATCATCCGGCGATGAACTGGCGGCATCGAAACGGCGGCGATGAAACGTCCTAGACCTGATAACGAGGATAACCTACAGCGAATGGCACAAACTTTCAATACAGTGGCGAAGAACTCATCATCATCATCCAGCCTTCTGCATCCAAAGTTGAACATAGGCCTCCCCTAATTTCTTCCAGTTTTGTCGATCTTGGGCTTTGTGCAACCAATTCCCAGCAATCCTTTTGACGTCGTCTGTCTATCGTGTAGGTGGTCTACCTCTACTTCTGTCTTCTCTTGGTCTCCATACTGTAATTTTTTGGGTCCACCTCCCGTCCTTCATTCTGGCTACATGGCCCGCCCAATTCTACTTCAGCCATGCTACTCGCTCTATGATATCTGTGACGCCTGTCCTTCTTCTGATTTCTTCGTTTCTGACCCTGTCTCTGAGAGCCAGTCCAAGTAGTGACCATTCCATTCTCCTTTGGGCCACTCTAAGTTTCGTTGCTGTGACCTGGGTTAACGATAATGTTTCGGCACCGTAAGTCATGACTGGAAGCACACATTGGTTGAACGTCTTCCTTTTAAAATAATTTGGCAAGTTGCTCTTGAAGATGTTTGATAAAGCTCCATATGCGGCCCATGCTAAGGTGATCCTTCTCTGTAATTCGGCAGTTTGATTGTCTCTGGCAATTTGGATTTCATGCCGTAAGTATTTATATTTATGGACCAATTCTATTTCGTTGACGTCGACTTTTGGATTTTCGTTTGGTACCAGGTTTGTCATGTATTGTGTCTTTCCAAAATTTATGTTTAAACCAACTTTTTTTACAGGCGGCATCTAACTCAGTAAGCATAGTTCTAATCTCTTTTAAGTTGTCCGTTATAAGAACTATGTCGTCTGCGAATCGTAGGTGGGAGAGCCTTTCACCGTCGACATTTATTCCTTTGGCGTCCCACTCCAATTGTTTGAAAGCATGTTCAAGTACTGCCGTAAAAAGTTTGGGAGATAACGTGTCTCCCTGTCTAATTCCTCGTTTGATTTTTATAGATTTGTTATCTTTGTGTAGTCGGACGGTCATGATTGCATTATTGTATATGTTCGCTATCAGTTTGGAGTACCGATAATCTATACGACTTTCCTCAAATGCTCTCATTATGCTGTTAATTTCTATCCTATCAAATGCTTTTATGCAGTGTAGGTGGTCGTTAGTGCCAAAGTTTTTTCTGAAATCCGCCTGTTCTCTAGGTTGGTAAAAATCCAATTTTGTTTTCCGTATATTTGTTATTATTCTTGTGAATAACTTGTAGAGGTGGTCTAATAGGCTTATGGGCCGGTAATGCTCGAGGTCTGTTGGATCGCCCTTTTTGTGTAATAAGATGGTAAGTGCGCTGTGCCATCTTGTAAGTGTTTTTCACTTTGGTGCAGAAATAAGTTGAACAATTCCTTTATGTTTTTTAAAAGTCTGTCTCCTCCAATATTTACAGCTTCTTTAACGGAGCTTTATTTCTTTTCATTTTTCTCAATGCGTTCCTGATTTCGTCTGTTGATATATCAGGCATCAATTCCGATCCTTGGTTGACTAACCTTTTTCCTGAATCTTCTAGTGGCTCATCATGGTTTTGTTGGCTGTTGTTATAGTTCTGTATAGAACTCTTCTACTACCCTTAATAATTCCTCTGTTGATGATGATATTTCCATCTCTATCCTTTAATTTCGTTATTTTTTTTTGCCGTTTTTTAATTGTCTTCTTAGAACTTTGAGGCTCTTTTTATCTTCAATTGTTTGTTGAATTTGTTGGTTTTTATATTTTCTCTCTCTAAGTTCATGGTGTTCTTTACTTCTATTACTTTGCATTTTTCTCCGCTCTTCCATTAATGCTTGTGTTTGGGGGCTTCTTCTTCTGTTATGTGATGTCTTTTGGCAGTGTATCTTTTGGCTGTCTCCTATAGTTCTATTATAATGTCATTAAGGTTGTTAACATTCAGGTCTGTAGTCCTATCGCTTTCGAGAATGCTGTTGACATGTTCTTCAAATGCATTTATATTATCATGCGGTATCTCTCTTTCCCAAGGTCTATTTCTATCGAGGCTTTTAGCATTCTGTGGACGCTACCTGTTGAAAACTGGTTTAGAACTGTAACGTCTTTAAAGATTTGCTTCTTGTCGGTGATCATAAAATCGATCTCGTTCCTAGTTTTTCCATTTGGGCTCTGCCACGTCCATCTACGATGTTCTTTTTTGTAGAAGAAGCTGTTCATTTGGAACAGATTTTCTCCAGCAGGAAACTAAGTAAAGTTTCACCGCGTTCGCTTCTATCTCCCAAACCAAATTTTCCCAGTGATGTTTCTGTATTGTCTGCCTTTCTCCCCGTTTTAGCGTTAAAGTCACCGCATATTATGGTATAGTGTGTTGTTGTATCTTTTAAGGCTAGAAAAAGGTCGTCGTAGAATTCCTCTACTTCGTAGTCTGCATGGCCACTCGTTGGGGCATATACCTGTACAATTTTTAAGGCATACTGTTCATTTAGTTTTAAGGTTAAAGAAGCTACTCTAGTAGAAAACTTTCTACTGACATGATATTGCTTTTATGCTTTCTATGTACAAAGAAGCCAACGCCTCTTGTTGTTTCAGTTTCACTACCGAAGAACTACAACATGAAAATATCAACAGCCAAGACAAAATCCCTGGTAGTGTCAAGGGAACCCATAAGATGCAAATTAGTAACTAACAACGAACTAATTGAACAAGTCTCGAGATTCCGATATCTGGGAGTCGAAATACGTAGTTATGGAGATGTTAAAGAGAGCGTCCGAAAGCAAGCAAATAAAGCCAATTACGTGCCAGGATGTCTGAGGGATGTCATCTGGAGAAACAAAGATATGAGGCTGGAAGGGAAAGTACGCATATACAAATAATGTGTAAGACCGATCATGACGTACGCGATAGAAACAAGATGTGACACAGCAGAAACCAAGAGGATACTGAGAACATCAGAAATGAGAACGCTGAGATCAATAACTGGGAAAACACTGAGAGACAGAATACCGAACGACAGAATAAGAGATCTCTGTAACATACAAAATATAGTACGGTGGGGAAGACAGAGACGACGAGAGTGGAATCAGCATGTGACCAGAATGGACAGCGAGAGAATAGCCGTATAGCCAGGGATTCGAAGCCAACAGACAAGAGACCAATAGGAAGGACCTTTAAAAGGGGGCGAGATAGCTGGCAGTCAATATCACAGCTACGAATACAAGCTCAAAATCGGTAAGGAACAGGCCAAGAGGCCTATTATAAGAAGAAGAAGAAGAGAAGAAGTTAAGTATGATGCGGAAGTATAAAATAAATTCAAAAAAAATTTATACTATTTTTATTCAGTTGTCATGCGAAGGCAAAACTGTCTTATTTTTCATTTTGTACAGAGAGCGCCAAGTAAAATGCTGCCCTAAAAGATGCCAAGACGAAAAATAACCATTAAAACAAAGCAACTAATGGTGACTAGAAGAAAAATCAAAGAAAAACTACGAAAAATAAATAAAGAAGTATCAAAAGCTATAAGGAAAGATTTAAAGAAATTTAAGGATGAAAAAGTCCAACGAAGTATAGAATAGAACAAAAGTTTGAAAGTCCTGAGAAGACGGCTTAATAATGGAAAATGCGAAATACACAAACTAAAGAACAAAGGAGGAGTCCCCACATCAAATCGAGAACTACTACACATAGTTAAAGACTTCTATCAAGAAATATACACAAGTTAAAGAGAAGACCAAACGAACTTGGAAGCAGCAGCATTACGCAAAATTATCAACCAGGGTTCAGAACTCATACCAGAGATCACACTGAGCGAAATCAAGGACGCAATGAAAAAGATGAAAACAACAAAGCGCCAGGAGAAGATGGAGTCGTAATAGAAGCTTTAAAGATGGGCAAACGTGCCCTTCTCAACCAAATACAAATTTTGTTTAACCTTTGTCTAACAGATTTTTTTGTCTAATTTTGTTTAATTGTGTTTAACTTTTGTGCATATTGGAAACATGGAAAAATGCATTAACAATTTTACTAAACAAGAAAGGCGACAAGGTGCACCTAGAAAACTATAGACCAATCAGCTTATTGAACCACATCTATAATCTATATAATGTTTACTCGAATAATTACGACAAGACTAAAAAAGAAGTTGGATTTCTACCAGCCCCGAGAACAAGCTGGCTTTCGCTCAAAATTCGGAACAAACGATCACCTACAAACAGTAAAAACCTTAATAGAAAAATCTGTAGAATATAACAGATCACTGGTACTTATCTTCGTAGACTTTCACAAAGCCTTCGACACTGTGGAATTAGACAGCATTATAACTGCTCTGAACAATAGTAGAATTTAGTGATGTAAAATTTCCGGGAAGATTCAAACCCCGGAAACTTTCAAACCCCGGAAACTTTCCGGAAACTTTCTGGGAATATTGGAAATTTTCGGAAACTTATGGAAATATTGCATTTTTATTCAAATTATTATAATAGATTATAGAAATCAGTAGTTAGCTTTACTTATTGTTGTGGTATTACGATGGATTTTTCGATGTGTTCATTTATATAAGACTTTTGTCTGTTTTTTGAAAGGCTTTGACCTTTGTATTTTTTGGTTGGCTCACCATGTTCTTGTAAGTATAACCAAACTTTGCTTTTACCTTGGTCATCATTTTAACTTTAACATTTTGCTTTAATTAATATGGTTATACTTGTTTTAGGTAACACTGATGATGCTCTTGTTACAGAGCGAAAACGTTTTGTTTATATGTTTGTAGCCCTTTAGGGCTTTTTAAACTAATATACCTTTTACCAAGAGGACATTTTTTTATTAAATTTCATTTTCTGTATCCTTAAATGCCTTGACAACCTGGAATATTTTAAACATATTGCCTTCCAATAAAGTACCTAATCCGTTTCACAATTGGTGTTAGAACAACTGCTACTTTTTGCAACTGTATCCAAAATATTTCATCACCTAGACAGTTCTGTTTAAAATTCCGTGAAAATTTTAAATTTTCTCCCTCTACGACCATAAGTATCGGTAAAGCACTTTTAGACGCAATAATGTTATTTATACAATTAAGGATTGAACCCATTTAGTTTTTACAAGAAGTTTTAATGATATAACTTTATTGTAGTCTTGAATTTTTTCTTTTTATTTATTATTTTTCTTCTGAAATATACCCATGCATTATACCTATACTACAGTCACAATAAAAATTCGGTAGAAATAAACAAAGACACATTGAATGTTCGAGGAGGACGTTGATGATTTGGAAGAGTGTTGGGAAATCATGATTTACAATATTTATGTACATTGTAACTCCCAAATCATGATTTGCAAAGTTTATACATTGTAAATCATGATTCGGGAGTATTCATCTTAACATTCAACGTGTCTTAGTTTGTTTGTTTCTAGTGCAATTTTATTGTGATTTTAGTACAGTTTAGGCATTTTGAGCATAAAAATAATGAAGGTAATGATCAAAACAATGTTCCACTTGGCAGTGGTATAGGTTCGCCGGCCGTGTGAATTAAATAGCGCTACTTCCATGTAAATTAAAATTATGTCACTGACTCGTCCAAAAGGCTCTTGGAAATATTCTCAAAAGTTCTCGGAAATATTATGGAAAGTTCTCGGAAACATTCTTGAAAATTTTCGGAAATATTCTCGAGAATTTTCCATGAAAGTTTCCGGGAATATTCGCGGTCAGGAGAATATTTCCATTTTTTATAGGCGAATATTCTCGGAAACTTTCCAATGTTCGCGAATATTCGCTTGGAAATATTCTCGACTTACATCACTAAGTAGAATATATAATAATAAAAATCCACCGGTTTACAAAGCTAGTACAAACATTATACCAAGACGCCACAATGCGTGTAAAACTACATGATATTTACCACCAGAGAAATTCATATCAAGCGAGGTGTGAGACAGGGCGATACTCTCTCACCTAAATTATTTATAACGGTCCTCGAATAAGCCTTTAAAATGCTAAAGTGGGAAAATAAACGAATAAAAATAGATGGAGAAATGCTCAATTACCTGCGTTTTGCCGACGATATAGTACTTATTACCGAATATATGGGTGAAGCACAACAAATGCTACAAGAATTAGAAAACGTATCTTCAACAATAGGTCTAAAAATGAACATCTCTAAGACCAAATTTAGACAAATTTAGTTCCCAGCGAACACATAACCATCCAAAATCAAGTGGTAGAATTGACAGAAAAGTATTTACATATATATCGGTCATGAAATCAGAATAGGCAAGGACAATCAGACCTGTGAATTTCAACGATGAATAACACTTGCTTGGGCGGCATATGGTTCACTAAGAGACATCTTTAAGAGCAACATCCCGATAGCTATGAAACGAAAGATATTTGACCAATGTGTTCTTCCTATTGTGACATACAGAACAGAAACTCTCACGCCCACAAAAACAACAGCACTAAAAATGCGAGTGGCACAAAGGCGCATGGAAAGATCGATTTTATCTTTCATCTCTTTCAACTCCCATTAGAAGAGTAATAGTGTTCCAGTGTTTTATTGCAAAAGACTTACTTTTTGTTTTTGGTTTGACATTTGTTTTTTTTTACTGTTTTGAGGTATACTTCAACGCCGGGAATATGTTAGAACATTTATACCAAATAGACATTACCAAGAAAAATAGTGCAATGCGGCAATATAGCGCCTGTTACATCCCTGTGCTTTGTATTCGAACATCCAAAAGTGGCGATATGAAGTTATTATAGCAACAAAGTAATACATCGATTACAACAAAAAAGACAAGACTCCACGTCAGACAAAGTGTAATTTACCTGCCATAAGATAATCCACCATATTTTTGGTCACTTCGCAGCCAGGATAGTATCAATAAAAAATAGAATCCATAGTTGTAACCTAGTGGCAGTTCAGAGGTCGAAGACAGCCCAATTTACCATTTAGAGGATCCAAAACCCTCAGTACTTGTGAGTTTGTTCCATTTCTATTATCTTTAAAATTTGATCAAACAGTGTTTTTGAATTTGAATTACCATAAAAAGATTTTTCCATATTTTTCGATTGTATATCGCCATAGATTCTCAATCAGCTAATTGTAATTATTGATCAAGTTATTTCCAGTTATTCTTAAGTGTTGTTTTCGTAAATATTGCAATAAATCCTAAAAATGAGTAGCTTAGCTAACAATATAAGAACCAGAGGTTCATATAAAGGTAAGTTAACAATTTTAGAGAACTTTGTAAATTTATTAAAAAATGCTACACCAGCTAGCAAACCTGAAATATCAGAAGTTCAGTTGAGGTATGACTTTGGTAGCAATCTCTTGGTTGAATTTGAAGAGGTCCAACTACAAATTGAGATTGCCGTCAGTGAAGATAAATTGCAAGAAAAAATTGACGAAAGAGATGCTTTCGAAAACAGGTATTTTAAAGCAATTAGTTTTTTAAAAGATTGCATTAGCACCAATACTGTAATTAATACATTGCCTTCTATTTCTACACCACATGTAGACTCGTTAAATCATATTTTAATCCCAAAAATGAAATTAAATATTTTTAAAGGAGACTTTCAACATTGGCTTGAGTTCAAAACGACATTTATTAGTGTAGTTCATTCAAATACCACACTTCCAGATATTCATAAATTTCAACTTTTGAGACAATCTGATCTGTAGATGGATATGCCAAACGCATTGTTGACAAAGTTGAATTCTCGGGAAATTATTATCAGACCGCTTGGGATGCACTCTGTATGCGGTATGATAATAAAAAGTTATTAGTTAATAAACATATTAAAGCTATTTTTAATTTAGATTCGATCCAAAAAGAATCACCTAACCATTTAAGGGATTTATTAGACAGTGTCTCGGATAGTATGTCATCCATTGACAGTTTAAAAATTACAAAAAGTAGTTTATCTGACCTTTTGTTAATTTATATTATTTCCAATAAACTAGATAGACAAACTTAGAGAGAATGGAAGGAATGCCATATTAAAGAAGAGCTTCCTACTTTGGCAAAGTTTTTTAATTTTCTAAAATTAAAAGTAGACACTTTGGAAGATATTCAAGACCAAAATAGTCAAACACCTAATAATAATTATAGTAATAATTCTAGTTTTAATAATTATAAACATGCAAACCGTGGTAGTCGAGGTGAGTATCAAAAGAGAATATTCCAAGTTAATGCAGCAGATAGGACTTGCGTTTTGTGTAAAGGTAACCATTTAATACACTCATGCATCGAATTCATTAAATTAGATACAAAAAGTAGATTGTCTAATGTCAATAATTTAAAGTTGTGCTATAATTTGTTTGAGACAGAAATATAAAGCATCATAATGTACTTTGAGACCATGTACAAAATGTAAATCAAAACATAACTCATTAATCCATTTTGAAAATAATCAACAACATTCTATTGCACTGCTAATTCGCCATCAGCAGAGCCATCATCAATTAATTGTGCACAAAGTGTTGAGTTGCCACCAATGGTAACACATCAGCTTTCTGCACAAGCAATGAATTTTAAACATACCCAAGTTCTTTTGTCAACAGTGATTTTTAATGTTAAATCCAATAATAATGAATTAATTCCATGTAGAGCAATTTTGGACAGTGGTGCTCAAACAAACTTATTAAAAGAAAGTTTTTGTAAAAAATTTAATATATCTATGATTCCTACTAACCAAGCCGTTAGTGGTATAAATCAAACAATATCAAATATTACCAAAAAATGTCAAATTACAGTACGTTCCAGAGTTAATAATTTTAGTGTTTCATCCATATTTTATGCTGTACCAGCTATTTCAAATCAAATTCCTTTAACCAGTTTTGATATTAAAAACTTTAATATCCCATTTAATATTCAGTTTTCTGATCCATTGTTTAATGAATCTGGTAGCATTGATGCTACTATTGGTGCCCAACTATTTTGGGACCTCTTTGTGATGGAAAAATAAACCTAGGAAAAGGTTTGCCAAGTTTACAAAACACTAAATTGGGTTGGACAGTAAACGGAGCTATCCCCTATGAGAAAAGTCGTGCAGTGTGTCATTTCACTAGAACCATCGCCGAAGATGAACAGTTAAATCGCTTTTGGGATATTGATTCAATACAAAATCCCATACCACCGTCAAAAGATGATATTCATTGTGAGCAAATATTTGAAACCACTACCACCAGATCCGAAAATGGACAATTTATTGTTCAGCTTCCATTTAAATTTTCACCTGATTTATTGGGAGATTCTTTAGATAGAGCAATTAGCAGATTTTGGTTGTTAGAAAAAAGATTTTCGAAAAATAAAGAACTGAATGATTTGTACAAACAATTTATTAAGGAATATCAAGAACTAGGACATATGGTTAAAGCTAACTCCTTGTTAGCTCACATCCCTTCTGGAAAATTTTATTTTTTACCCCACCATGGAGTCTTGAAAGAAACCAGTATTACCACAAAACTAAGAGTAGTTTACGATAGTTCATGCCCCAGTACATCTGGTTGGTCCCTAAATGACCTACAGTATACTGGACCAAAGATCCAAAATGATATTTTTGATATCCTCATTAGATTTCGGCAATACACATATGTGGTCTCTGCAGACGAATCAAAAATGTACCCACAAGTGATTGTACATGAAAAGGATATACCATTGCAACAAATTGTCTGGAGAGACAATCCAACAAATAATATTGACATATATCAGTTAAATACTGTAACCTATGGCCAAAAATCAGCTCCATTCTTGGCAATGAGGTGCATGCGGCAGTTAGCCTTTGAACATGAATCTCAGTTGCCCTTAGCTGCAAAATCCATATTAGAAGACTTTTATGTAGATGATCTGTTGACAGGTTCAAATAACTTACAAGAGTTTCAAATGAGATGCAAGGATATTTTTAAAATTTTAGAATCTGGAAAATTTATTCTTAGAAAATGGATTTCTAATTACCCTGAAACCATAATCAATATTAATTGTAATTATATTTCCAACAATGTTATTAATATAGGAAATTCTGATAGTTTTAAAACTCTCGGAATCCAATGGATGAGTCAACAAGATATCCTTTGTTTTAAAATTTCACTTACTGAAAACTCCAATCATTTATTTACTAAACCCCAAATATTATCTATTATTTCCAAAATGTATGATCCTTTAGGTCTTTTAAGTCCAGTTATATTAATTGATAAATTAATAATCCAAACTCTATTTCGACTTCAAAAACCATGGGATGAAATTATCCCTTCAGATTTAAATAAGAGTTGGACCAAACTGTATAACCAACTACCTTGTCTAAATAAATTACACATTCCAAGACCAGTACTTGGATCAGGTCATAAAATTACAAGCATCCGTTGTTTTTGTGATGCTTCCCTGCATGCTTATGCAAGTTGTATTTATGTATGTAGCATAGATGCGAAAAGCAAATACCATTCTCACATTCTGTGTTCAAAAACAAAAGTTGCTCCTATAAAACCAATAACAATTCCTAAACTTGAATTGTGTGCAGCCCTACTAGGTTCCCAATTAATTGACAAAGTTACCAGATCTTCATCAATTCTAAATGTGCCAATATACATGTGGTCAGACTCAAAGATCGTATTGAGTTGGCTAAAACTGGAACCCAACCAGTTGCAAGTGTTTGTTGCCAAGAGGGTAACAAAAATACAATCACTCACCAGTATTGATAGTTGGCATTACGTTAATACAAAGGAGAATGCCGTAGATGTAGCTAGTCGCGGAATCTTTCCTGAATCCTTTCTTGAATCACAATTATGGTACCAGGGACCGCAGTTTTTAAGACAGCATCCCGATTTGTGGTCAGTTGATTTAAACGATGAAATAACTGAATTACCAGAGCTTAAAAGAACCATTCCGGTATCACTTCATTCCACTGTTCAAAACAGCTGGATTACTAATTTTATTAACAGATTTTCCAATTTGCATAAAATAAAAAGAGTTTTTGCATATGTTATGCGATTTATTAGAAGTATTAAAAATAAGACAAAAGCCTCAAGCTTACTTTTAAATGTTCACGAAACCAATGATTCATTTCTGCTATTGATCAAACTTGTACAGGCAGAATCCTTTCCAGATTGTTTCATTTGTCTCCCATATTAGATAAAGGATTACTCAAGGTAGGTGGCAGACTTATGCATTCACTGCTAGTAAAACAAATTGTAAGACAATGTATTCAATGTATCCGCATGAAACCTTCTAATAATTATGTAAAAATGGGACCTTTACCCAATGAACGCATTACTCCTGCCTATCCTTTTGAAAATGTAGGACTTGATTATACAGGTCCATTTCCACTGAAAGGAAAAAAGGGACGTGGAAGCAGAATTTTAAAATATTATATATTATGTGTATATGTTTGCTTTGTAACAAAAGCAGTACACTTGGAATTACTCACTGATATTACAACCGAATGTTTCCTTGCATGTTTTAAGAGATTTTTATCACGAAGAGGAATTCCTACCAATGTTTACTTTGACAACGGTTCAACTTTTAAAGCCGCTAGTAAAGAGTTAAGATCTATTAAAACCTTTTTAAGCGACAACCAAAATAAAATTCATGATTTTGCTTTAACAAAAAATATCACTTGGCATTTCTCCCCACCTTATAGCCCGAATTTTGGGGGTTTATGGGAATCAGCAGTTAAACAAATGAAGTATCGTATGAAAAGAACACTTAAGACTATAAATCTGACATATGAAGAACTTCTCACCTTGATTAATCAAATTGAATATATTTTAAATTCGAGACCACTGTTTGCCAAATCAGAAGATCCATCTGACTTGGAACCAATAACTTCTTCTCATTTTTTGACGTTACGTCCTTTAGTATCCATTCCTGAACCAAATCTGTTACCTCTTCCAATCAATCGACTAAGCAGATTCCAGCATGTTCAGCAGCTTCACCAGAGATTTTGGAACCGCTTTTCCAAGGAATATATCAGCCAACTACACCAAACTTATAAATGGCACCAAAGCTCAACCAACGCTGTTTTACCTGGCTTCTTGGTTATCATCCGTGAAACAAATCTACCTCCATGCAAATGGTCTCTGGGAAGAATAGTCAAATTATATCCTGGTACAGATGGAGAAACTCGAGTAGCCGACATCAACACTTCCAATGGACTCATCACCAGATCTACAAGACATCTCTTTCAACTCCCATTAGAAGAGTAATAGTGTTCCAGTGTTTTATTGCAAAAGACTAACTTTTTGTTTTTGGTTTGACATTTGTTTTTTTTACTGTTTTGAAGTATACTTCAACGCCGGGAGTATGTTAGAACATTTACACCAAATAGACATTACCAAGAAAAATAGTGCAATGCGGCAATATAGCGCCTGTTACATCCCTGTGCTTTGTATTCCAACATCCAAAGGTGGCGATATGAAGTTACTATAGCAACAAAGTAATACATCGATTACAACAAAAAAGAAAAGACAGATTTAATTTTGAATTGTCACTTTTGTAATAGTTATAAATTTGTTCTATTTTATTCACATAAAAATATTGTACAGTCCACACCACAAAGTTTAATTTATCTGCCATAAGATAATCCACCAACTTAGCATAATTAAACAGATGCTTATTGCAACAAAGTTTCTTACAGAGTGGTCAAAATATGAGATTGTCCTATTAACAAATTCACGCTGCAATAACTTACTTATTTTAAATGGAACACCCTGTATCTTACTAGTCTATCGCGTAGAAAATTTACTTAGCTTTCAATTTGTATAAGGGTTTCCTATACCTATCTTTTTACAGGGTGGTTAAAATATTAGATTGTTCTATTAACAAATTCAAGCTGTAATAACTTACTTATTTTAAATGGAACACCCTGTATCTTACTAGTCTATCGCGTAGAAAATCTATTTAGCTTTCAATTCTTATTAGTGTTTCCTATACCTATCTCCCTTCATTCTTTAAATATTTAAAGATTTCCAAATTTGTAAGCTTTAAAAATTAGAATTAAGTACCTATGTCGTGGTTATGTACAACACATCACCAACACCGGCAATATACTTAGACAAGATGCTATCATTAATAAAATTTTCATTGTTTTCATGTAATCACACAGAGTGTTGTATTATTTTAGTTGATTTTGGCATACATGTGACATTGAATAATATGTTTATATTAAACTGCATAACCTATATTTGATGCCGTATTCTGGAAGATATTTAAATTATATTTCATTCCGTATAAGTATTTTTTATATCTTAAACCGACAGTTATTAAGTAAATTTAAGAACACCAATTTTTGTTTGAATCTTTGAATCGCAATTACAAACAATTAAATGTGTAGTCATTGCATATGACGAAAACGAGCCTATTGTACAAAATATATAAGAATGGGTATTTACAGAATAACATGGGAATTTATATTTTCAGAATAACATGTGTATTGAAAATGAATGGAATTGAAGGGATTTTAAATATCTTTCATTATAAAGAATAGAATATCGAGTATGTCATTTAAAATAAGAACTCTCTGTGTGGTTAAATGATAAAAATGTGAATTTTATTAACGAAAGTATCTTGACTAAGATATTTAAGTATATTGCTGGTGTTGGTGATGTGTTGTACACCTGGTTCCAAAAAAAACTGATACAACTTTTGAAGCGTATTTTGTAGAAAATTGAGCAGTGTATTTTGAAGGATAAATACTTAATATTTACATACTGTCAATGTCACTGCCAAATCATAAAATTTGTCAGATAGCTTATTCTGTTCCACGGTTATTAGACTTTATTATTAATCTTTATTATTAATACTTTCTCCGCAACTGAGAGTATCTTATCAACTGTATTGTTTTTAAACAATAGATGATAAAATAAAAATATTGACAGTTCCAAAATGTGAACATTATTGCATTGTGTGTGGCCTAAGTTTGGGCTGAAAACTGAAATGTATTACATTTTTACAAAATTTTGGAATATGTTTAATTACGTAGACCAATTTTAACATTTGTTTTCAATACAGATTTCAATCCTCTACAAATAGTTTCTAATGTCTTTTGATGTCAAATAATTAGGGAAGCTGGAATTTAACAGTTTAGAATTTTACATTGAGTTAATGCAAAATTGTGACGCATGTCAAAATTCTCAATGTATTTTAATTGTATTCATTTTCTTCGAATCCTGAGAAAACTAATAAATATTTTTGAAAAATTTAAACTCAGAATGAAAGACTACATTATTACCGAGGGCTGAAAGTCCCTGAAAACTTCTATAATATTTATTTTAATAAGTTACAGGGCTGAATTGAATATTAATTTGTTTTGTTGTATAATCCACGTTTACAATAATTATGTGATATATTTGATGTAAAAACTATCATTTAGATAGTTAATATAAAAGTTTAGATAGATTTAAAATAATATAAACATTTAGACCTTAATAATTAGTACAATTTATGAATTAACATAATATGTAATCAGTTGTTTGTTGTTTGTTTATTTTATTATTTGTATGTCATAATAAATATAATGTCAGATCAATCAAATACACTGCTCAACATGATCAAATCTTACTAAGAGTCGTATCAGTTTTTTTAGGAACCGGCTGTACATAACCATGACATAGGTACCTACTTAATTCTAATTTTTAAAGCTTACAAATTAGGAAATCTTTAAATATTTGATAAATGAAGGGAGATAGGTATAATAAACCCTGATAAGAATTTGAAGCTAAGTAAATTTTCTATGCGATAGACTAGTAAGATACAGGGTGTTCCTTTTAAAATAAGTGGGTTATTACAGCTTGAACTTGTTAATAGAACAATCTCATATTTTGACCACCCTGTAAGAAATTTTGTTGCAGTAGCATCCGTTTAAGTATTCTTAATAGCCTATTATTAAGATCCAAGAAAGAATTTGTTACTGATTCTTAGATTCGTAGGTATTTATTTTTTTTCTTAAACCTTACATTTTCATAAAAATCTAAATAAATCAAAACACCCTGTATTTAGGTATAGGGGACCCCTATGAAAGTATAGCTTATTTTTTAAGGTCAATTCAGTAATGTTGTCAGATATAGGGCATTCCATAAAAAAAATACAACTTTGATATACCACTCTTTTTTGGAGCACCCTGTATAATTCACATTATTTTTAAATTGTAGTATTAAAGGCCCTGTATATTTCTGTAAAGAAATTTTTTTTAAATATCAAGTGGTTTTCCGTACAGAGACCGAGGCGGATAAGATGAACCACCCTGTATATATATATATATATATTTTTTTTGATGGAATGTGTCTAAAGATATTCAACCTCTCATCTTTACCGATGAGCCCACGGAGGTTGAAGAGGGCGAAACACATTTCTAAGAACTGGTGTTTGGGTCTTTGATTCTATTCGAAAAATTTTTCCCAGCCAGAAATAGTGGATGTGCGAGTTATTCGTAAGGGGATTTTTCCACATTCTCTATTTCATTTGCGTGGTTATATATATATATATATATATATATATATATATATATATATATATATATATGAAAAATAGATAATTGCATTTCAGTTAGATTCGAACCCCACCGGTGCCCCGACTAGTTTCGACTCATGTCAAGTCGTCATCAGGAGACACTAGGTAGGTGTTCGAAGCTAACTGATTTGCCGCTATTACTTCGTGAATTTATAAACTAAATTCACCAGAGTATACTTAGTACGACCTCTATATGTGAAAAGAGAAAATAATTATTGTGTTGGTAGCCCGGCGAATAGCAAAATCAAGCTTTATAACAATAAAGCTATGAAAGGCGATATAACGGAATCCTTTTTCCGACAATACATCATGCAAACACCGTTTGGGCTAACCAATTCGTCTCTTACTGGAGAATACAGTAAAATGAAAAATAGATAATTGCATTTCAGTTAGATTCGAACCCCACCGGTGCCCCGACTAGTTTCGACTCATGTCAAGTCGTCATCAGGAGACACTAGGTAGGTGTTCGAAGCTAACTGATTTGCCGCTATTACTTCGTGAATTTATAAACTAAATCCACCAGAGTATACTTAGTACGACCTCTATATGTGAAAAGAGAAAATAATTATTCTCTTGGTAGCCCGGCGAATAGCAAAATCAAGCTTTATAACAATAAAGCTATGAAAGGCGATGTAACGGAATCCTTTTTCCGACAATACATCATGCAAACACCGTTTGGGCTAACCAATTCGTCTCTTACTGGAGAATACAGTAAAATGAAAAATAGATAATTGCATTTCAGTTAGATTCGAACCCCACCGGTGCCCCGACTAGTTTCGACTCATGTCAAGTCGTCATCAGGAGACACTAGGTAGGTGTTCGAAGCTAACACAGCTAAAGGCGTTACATCGCCTTTCATAGCTTTATTGTTATAAAGCTTGTCGCCGGGCTACCAACAGAATAATTATTTTCTCTTTTCACATATATATATATATATATATATATATATATATATATATATATATATATATATATATATTACTTACTTACTTAAGCCGTCCTTTTGTACCTTACGGTGTCGAGGTAAGTGGAGAAATGAGACGTCTCCATGCCTTTCGGTCGGTAGCTAGTCTTTCTGCTTCTCTCCACCCAATATTTCTTTTTCCGCAAGCCTTTCCAATATTTGCATTCCACGTTCTTGCTGGCCTGCCTCTTCTTCGTTTGTTGTCAGATGCCGCTTTCCATACCCTCTTTACAGTTCTACCTTCACTCATTCTCGCCATATGTCCGAACCACGATAACTGTTTCGTTTCAAGTCTGTCTAAGGTCCTTCCAACACCGCACCTTTCACGTATGTCTTCATTTCTTATACGATCACGTCTGGTCACCCCGGATACCGCACGTAAATATCGCATTTCGCATGCTTGTATTTTACTACGGATGTTGTCGTTCCCTGTCCACGTTTCACTACCGTAGAGTAGCACCGGCTCGTACACTGTTTGAAATACTTTCATTTTTGTTTTCAGGCTTACTTCTTTCTTCCTAATAAAACTTTTATTTAGTGCATAGTATAATTTTGTTGCACTCATTACCCTGCTGTTTATTTCTGGTTCTATATTTCCTTGCCCATTCATTGTTGATCCTAGATACTTGAAGTCCTCAACTTGTGTAATGGTCTCATTGTTCAACTTAACATTTATATTTTCTTGTGTTTTCGATATTACTAAAGCTTCTGTTTTTTCAATATTTATTCTCATCCCAAATTTCTTAAAGGCCTCATTCCAAACATTCACATTCACCTACAAGTCCTTTTCTGATTTTGCCACAATAACCAGGTCATCGGCATATATCAACTCTGACACGCAAACTTGTTGGAGTTTATACACCCCAACCCTAGTTCTTTTTACCTTACCCCTGCATTCTTTTGCAATTTCGTCCATTAGAGTGATAAATAACAAAGGACTCAGAACACCACCTTGTCTTACACCTGTCCTTGTGTAGAATTCAAGAGATGAGCAATTGTTCGTTCTTACATTATTACGTGTACATTTATATATACTCTTTATTGCTTGGATTAACTTCGGTTTCACATTTCTACGGTTTAATATTTCCCAGATCTTGTTACGTGGCGCCCGATCAAATGCTTTTTCCAAGTCCACAAAACAGAGATACAACTTACTGTTATGCTCTAGGGCTTTTTCTGATAACTGTCTCACCGTGAATATGAGATCGGTTGTACCTCGCCCTGGCCTAAAGCCGCATTGGCTGTCATCCAGTGTGGCCTCGATCTTTTCTCGCAGCTTTTTCTCTAGTATTATTTCGTAGATTTTACTAGCAACTACCAACAATGATATTCCTCTATAGTTAGAACACTTATGTTTATCGCCTTTTTTGTGTAATGGTAGAATAGTTGCAAGCGTCCAATCTCTAGGTATGCATCCGGTACGCCAACAGCTCCTTATGATCTTCCATAGTAATTGTAATCCTTCTCCTTCCATATATTTAATTAGCTCAGCCTTAATATTATCGTGTCCTGCAGCCTTGCCATTTTTTAATTTTAAAATTGCTTCCCTGTATTCTTCGTATGTTATGTCATCATCATCTTGTTGTTCATTTAAATTGTACTCCTCCCTGTCATTCTCTATTTCGTTGTTGTCTCCCATTAATAACTCCATAAAATGTTCTCGCCATCTTTCGGTAATCTCTTCATTTTTTAATAATATGTTACCATCTTTGTCCTCTAAACCTGTTAATCCGTTTGATTTTTTTTGTCTTAGATTTTTTAAAGTCCTATAAAGCAACTTCGCATTCCCCTTACTATCACTTTCCATTTTATTTCCAAATTCTTCCCATTGTCGATTCTTAGCTTCTTTAATTTTATTTTTAACCAGTATTCTCTGTTCCTTATATTCTTGATAATTACTTTCACTTTTATTGCTTATATACTTTTTCCACAATTTTTTCTTTTTCGAAACTTCCAATTTTATGTCATTATTCCACCAAGCTGTACCCTTCAGATATCTTCCTTTCGTTACCCCACATACTTTACTCCCAGTTGCGTACACCAGCTCCTTAAAAATGTTCCATAATATTTCTATATCCTCCTCATTTTTCCAATTTGTTTTTCGTATTTCTTCATTTAATTTACGACAGTATTATTTCCTAATATTTTCAGACTGAAGCTTGTATACTTTAATACTTGGTTGTTCGTAGCGATTTTCTTCATTTTTAATATTAAATGCCTGTTCTCTCCTTGTCTTTACTTTAGTTTCAACGAGAAAATGATCCGAGCTGATCTCATAGCCTCTTTTAACACGCACGTCCGCTATTTCATTTTTGTATCTGTTCTGTACTAATACTAGGTCAATAACGGATTTTTCGTTCCGCGAATCCATCACTCGTGTGTATTTATGAATCTCCTTGTGTTGAAAAAATGTGTTACTAACTTGCATATCATTCATGATGCAAAACTCGATGACTCTTTGTCCATTAT
Organism: Diabrotica virgifera virgifera; assembly: GCF_917563875.1. NCBI lineage: Eukaryota > Metazoa > Arthropoda > Insecta > Coleoptera > Chrysomelidae > Diabrotica > Diabrotica virgifera. Next base: position 72,602,340 of record NC_065452.1, on the reverse strand, counting down.
TATTCCTGACCATTTCTCCATATGGTCCTATAGGGTAGTCATATTCATTGCTTGACCCCATTCGCCCATTAAAATCGCCTACTATTATGACCTTATGATTTATTTGGTCCATTTCGTCCTGCAATTGTTCCCAGAAGCTATCTTTGAGTTCCTTGGCTTCATTTTCCGATGGTCCATACCCAACAATAATTGTTGTCTTCTCGTTTTTACTCATATCTATTCTAAGGAGTCTTTCCGAAATATTTTTCCATCTAGTGATATTTTTATGCTCATTTCTGTGAACCATTAGGGCAACTCCTGCCCTCGCACGTTCTGACTCATTAACACCTCCAAAAATCATGTAGTGCTCATTTCTCATTTTAATACATCCACTACCTTTTCTCTTTGTTTCAGTTAATGCTAAAAAATCCATTTTTGTGTTTTCAAACTCATCAATAAGTTCCTCTTCTTTACCATTTAGACTTTGTATATTCCACAACCCAATTTTCCAATCCTTATTTTGTTTTTCATTTTTTGCATTCATAGTTCTTTCATTGTCTGTATTTTTATGGTTTAGTTTTTGCATATTTTTGTCAAAACTCGCATCGATTTTGTTATATTCTCTCATGTCCATAATCTGTGCCATGTTCGTATCCATATCCATCCTCGAATTTGCATTAACTAGTAGTTTTTTAAACCAGTTGCTGCTACATTATCTCTGACTATTTCTATATTATTCGTACTATGGTTCCATCTCCATTTGGTGTCTTCAATAACGATAAAACCATAACCCATTTTTATTCTTTTGCCATTTGCCTTTTCTTTTGTCTAAGATTTTTCTGCATATCAATCTCTTTAAGTGTTAAATCGCATTCAATGTATACGCGGTGTTGTCTATAACTTCTAAGATTACTTTTTGCTTTTAGTACTCTTAGTTTGTCTTCAAAATTACTAAACTCAATAATGCACATATTGTCGTTGATCTTTTGTACCTTATTTAACTCTGCCATTATTCGTAGCTCTTTATTTAAAAAGTTTCCTATTTCATTCTTAAGCTGTTCCATATCAGACGTACTTATTGGCAAACCCTTCATTATTAAATTATTTTTCTTTCTTTCTTTTTGGCAGATTTCTAAAGTTAGCTCTAATTTATCCATTTTTTGTTTCATACTCATCATTTCCTTTTTTAAATTTTCATTTTCTTGAATTATTTGTTTAATCTTTTCTTTGTACTCGCTATTCTCTTTTCTGAGTTCTTTCATTTCTCCTACCAACTCACCTACCATGTTTTTTATATCCTCTAGTTCCTTATCTTTCTTTTTATTATCAGTTATTAACGTTTTCATCAGTTCCGTAATTTCATTCTCTCTACCTCCAGCATTCTTTGTATCGGGAGATCGATATACTTTTCTGCTCTTACTAAAGATTCCGTCAAATTCATTTCCTTTCCTTTTACCATCCTCTGATAAATAAGTGTCGCTGCCGCTGTCAGTCATCTTAATTTCAATTACTATTATAATTAATTGTTTGACTGTATTTTACTGGTATTCCTATTTCTATCTGAATGTTGTTTGTTTTTATTTATAAAATAAATATATGTTTTGCAATCAATTTGCTATTTACAGTAAAGGTTTAATTCAAATTGTTTATGCACGAGGAATTTGACACCGATTTCAACTAGGTCAAATTTATAAAACCATTACTAATTAAAAAATCACTTACCGCTCGCAAAATGTTAAATCAAAATCCTTCTGTGTCCTTTGTACACAAACAACATTCACAACACTAAATAATCCTAAATCAATCCTAAATCACTTTTAAATCAATTTACATCACATATCTAAATGGTTTTCGTGGTAAAGCCCGAATCCGAGTTGTTTACCGCCGAGTCACATAAAATACGTGCGACCTCCTCGCTTGCTTCAACTCAACCTATATACATATATATACATATATATATATATATATATATATATATATATATATATATATATATATATATATATATATATATATATATATATATATATAACAAGGTTGAAATATTGGGGTAGCAGCAATCTCAAAGAAAACTCTTTATAATAGTTCCAAGCTTTCGAAAATGTTTATTTTCTTCATCAGGGAAACTACAATCATAAATAGACAGTATTTAACAAATAGGCTAACTGAAATCAATAATAATTGCTATCTTGGTGTTACCAAAAATCCAGAACACCATAGTTTCCTCTCTAATATCTTTTCTAACTGTTCAGCAAATATTATATACCTGTTATATATATATATATATATACATAGAAAAGAAAAATCATTGGCAAATAACTCGCAATGTGAATGTGAATACAAAATTAACAATATAAAAAGATGGAATGCAACTGCAGACACGTGCTTCTGACTCATTAGTCGTCATCAGTAGAGTATAGCCAAGTTAGAAGAATAATAGTTTAACTTGGAAAAAGATCACTACAGGAGCAATATTACCATTTGTGACAACAATGTCAGAAGACCCTGCCTTTCAGGGCGACGACCAACACAGTCACGGAGGTAAAGCTACCTGAGGAAAGAAAAGCCAAAACCTTATAAAATAAATAACATCTTTTAATATATATATATAATATATATATATATATATATATATATATATATATATATATATATATATATATATATATATATATATATATATATAAATTAATATGTATATATAAATTAAATTAAATAAATTTTGTGAAAGGGTCCTAGATCCCGTTAGAAATTTCTCGATTCTGCTTCTTGACTTCTCTAGACAAGTCTAGTGCGTTGCAGTCATTCGATAGTTCAAGGACAGGCATAACAATAATATGATGCCTCCGTGGATGTGTTACTTGTTGTTCTGACAACTCAGGGTCTTCTAACACCATTGTCGCAAACTGGTCGCATTGCTCCTGTAGTGATGCCACGGTGACTTTTATACAGTGCGTTCATAAAATAACGCTTAAATTCTTTATTACCTAAATAAACATTATTAAAAATTACCGAAACAGGTCGATTTTTAATTTTATTTCAAGATTTGTTGGCATATATATCATAGTAGTGACGTTATCCGTCTGGACGTGATGACGTAATCGATGATTTTGTTAAATTAGAATAGGGGTCGTGTGCTAGCTCATTTGAAAAATAATTGAATTCTCTTTTCAGTAATATAAACATTAACATAATTATTTACACAGGATGTCCAAATTTTTTTTTAATTAAATTAATTGACACAAAAAGACGAATGTGCGTAATTTATTTAATTCAAAATACATTTTACTGCTGTCATAAAACAGAAATAAAATGTTTATTTGATAAATAAACATTGCTTTTCGCTTAAATTAAATGTTCAAACTATCAAGAGGCAGGTGGGTGACAGCTTAAACATTGAATTTGAACAAAAAGTTATGTTTATTTTTGAAATAATCATTTTATTTCTGTTTTCTGACAGCAGTAAAATGTATTTTGAATCAAATAAACTACGCACATTTTTGTTTTTGTGTCAATTAATTTAGTTAAAAAATTTTTTTGCACACCCTGTATAAATAATTATTTTAATGTTTATATCGCTAAATAGGGAATTTAATTGCCTTTCAAATGACCTATCAGAAGACCCTCATTCTCATTAAAAAAATCATCGACTACGTTATTACCTCCAGACGGATGACGTCCCTAGTATGATATATATGCCAAAAATAATAAATATATATATATATATATATATATATATATATATATATATATTATCGGTTTTATAGCGTTCTACGCCTTTCCGTTCCTAATCGCCACTCCTTTCTATTGTGTCAGTCTTCCTCTCTTAGATTTCTTTCAGACATCGCCTTGGAGATGCCTTTTATCCATGTAGTTGCTGGTCTTCCTCGTTTTCGTTTTTCTGTGGGGGTCCATTCTAACACTTTTTTGGGGATTCTCCTTTCGTCCATTCGTCTTACGTGTCCGTACCAAACTAGCTGTTGTCTTTCAATGTCATCTATGATTGTTCTTTCTATTTCCATTTGTTGTCTAATGACGTCATTTCTTATGTGTTCTAGTCTAGATCTTCTTGCTGACCTTCTCCAAAAATCCATCTCAGTGGCTAGTAATTTATCTTTGTACTTGTTGGTTAATTGCCAGACTTCAGCTCCATAAGTTAACACTGGTTTTAATATTGTGTTGTAAATTCATTTTTTATTTTCTCTTCTTATATTTTTTGCCACAGTACCGAATTCAAGGCTCCTGTCACCTGTTTTCCCTTTACTATCCTTTCCTTAATATTTTCTTCGTTTCGTCCTGTACTAGTTAGTTTTATTCCCAGATATATGTATTCAGTGCAGCTTGTAATTGTCTCCTGTTCCAGGTTCATGTTCTTCGTTTCTTCCCGTCCTACGCATAAATATTGTGTTTTTTTGGTATTCACCTCCAGGCCCCATTTTCTATATTCCTCTATTAGTTTCTTTGCCATATATTCCAGATCTTCCTTGTCCTGTGCAAGTACAATTTGGTCATCTGCATAGTGCAGCGTGTAGAGTATCGCATCTTCTATCGGTAGTCCCATTCCATTGCACTTCTTCTTCCATTGTCTAAGGGCTTCATCATATATATATATATATATATATATATATATATATATATATATATATATATATATATATATATATATATATATATATATATATATATATATATAAAGGATGTTAAGTAAGCGAGTACAACTATAAACATAAAAAAGAAAAATCATTGGCAAATAACTCGCAATGTGAATGTGAATACAAAATTAACAATATAAAAAGATGGAATGCAACTGCAGACAGCTTTACCTTCGTGACTGAGTTGGTCGTCGCCCTGAACGGCAGGGTCTTCTGACATTGTTGTCACAAATGGTAATATTGCTCCTGTAGTGATCTTTTTCCAAGTTAAACTATTATTCTTCTAACTTGGCTATACTGTACTGATGACGACTAATGAGTCAGAAACACGTGTCTGCAGTTGCATTCCATCTTTTTATATTGTTAATTTTGTATTCACATTCACATTGCGAGTTATTTGCCAATGATTTTTCTTTTCTATGTTTTATATATATATATATATATATATATATATATATATATATATATATATATATATATATATATATATATATATATATATATATATATATATATATATATATATATATATATATATATATATATATATATATATATATATATATATATATATATATATATATATATAGTTATACTCAAAAACAAAGGATCCCTTCACAAGACAAGAGTCTTTGAATGTTGTTTATTCCATACCGTGTTCCAATTGTAACAACGTATACATCGGGAAACATCTCGCAATTTCCACAGTAGGGTGATCTCACATCGTAGTGATATGAAAACCAATAAAATAAATGCATGTGCACTTACAGAACATGCATTAACTTTGAAACATAAGTTTAATTTCTAAGATTCATGTATTTTGGCCAAAGAAACAAACCATTCAAAACGTGTTTTCTTGGAAATGTGTTTGATAAAATCCAGTACGTCTTGCATAAATAAAAAGTCTGACATAGATAAACTGAGCAATATTTATTGTTACTTACTGGAAAAACATCAAAAATAAAATAAATATTTCTTATACATATGCACTACACAATACATCTGTGTGCATAACAGGTTGCATACCATTAAGACAGAGTTAAAAATAAAAATTACCCAGTATGGGCCTCTTGGTTTTTTGAAAATAAATACAATATTAAAAACACCTAATTACATTTTAATCCGATTGTTTTTTCTTTCTGTTCTCTATGTATCAGATTTAAAACACACCATCAAAAGATGTCATAGAATAAATATAAAAATTTACCATCCTTAACAAATTTTAGAATGTATTTTGTCCATTATTTTCTGTATTCTATGTTTGTGTTAGTATTGTTGAGGGTCATAAAGCTTTTAAATAATTTCAACGACTAGTAAGTTGAACTGACGAATTGTGATATTTTATAAAAATTTACATACTTCTTTTTATCTATATTACAGAGTCTTGAAAAAGGAATAAAACCATTCCGAAAGCTAGACAAAAAGTCAAAAGAGTGTTTCTTTAACATCCTGGCCAACCTTCTGACTGCAACCCTAATAAACTAGTTGTTTGTTTATATCGACAGTCACTAATATCCAGTATTTCTTGTATATATATATTGAATAATACTGGCGATATACAATGCAGCATCCTTGCCTTAGACCTTTAGTGGCCAGGAAACCTTTTGATATTTTATTTCCGCTTTTAATTTTGGATGTCGAGTTTCTATATAGTCCTTTGAGTGCCTGTATAATAGATACATTTATGCTGGTCTTTTCTAATACTTCCCAAAGTCTACTAATGGAAACCGTGTCATATGCCTTCGTTAGATCTACCATGAGTAAATGCAACTCTTGGCCTCTTGACATCCTTTTTTCTATCACTTGAGTAATAGAGAAAATGTTGTCTATTGTGGATCTACCTGCCCTAAAGCCGCTTTGTTCCTCTGATTCTTATAGATGTTACTCTTCACATATTAGATCTTTTAGAATTCTTCCGTACAATCGACTTAGTGTACTAGTTACGGTAATACCTCTGTAGTTATTTAGATCTTGTTTACTACCTTTCTTATGTATAGATGCTATTCATCCTTCTTTCTATGTCTGTGGTACCGGTTCTCCATTTAAAAATCTATTCATTAATGTTGTTATTATTTTAGCTAATTTGTCAGTACCATTTTTAAGTAGTTCTGCAGGTATTCCTTCCGGCCCTGGGGCGCGGCCGTTTTTTAATAGGGCAAAAAATAATAAATTAAAATCAAAAATCGTCCTGTTTCGGTAATTTCTAATCATGTTGTTTATTTAGCTAATAATAAATATACGCGTTACTTTATGGACGCACCGTATAATAATCTTAAAGAAAAAAAAGGTAGACTATCAAGATACATTACTTCCAATTCATTCAGTCCTTTCAAAACTACATAAAGATTAATTAGACTTTATGTCACATAGTTTAATTTTATTATATTATTGCATACTTTTATTCATTCCACAATACCATATACAATCATATCCTTCACACATATATCTACCTCACTAACAGTAATCTTTAGTTATTTAATTTTGTTAACAATTATTTTCCAACTTTTAACAGACATAATTATTCATTGCAATAGTATAATAATAAATTTAACACAATAAATAGCCACCTTTTGTATATATACTGTTTTCTCGCAATATCCTACCGTTTACCTTCAACCTGTTGCCTGCTTGCCTTGTTAGGCAACCAACAGTACATCACATAAAAATACTCTTAAATTCTGGTTTTTTCGGTTTGTTTAGCTTTGTTTTTCCACGCAAGTCTAATTATCTTTTATTATGTAGTGTATTTCCTTGTTTCAACAAAACTCAACTTTCATCTCGTCATTTCACATCCGATGACGTCACAACTTAAACCATGAAATATATCTGCATTAAATTTAATGAATCTATAAGTTATTCTGGAATAGAGAGTTGCTAATTTAAACTTTACAGTAGATTTTATTATTCAAATAATTTAAATTATTTTTGCAGACAAACCTTTGCATTTTTTTAAAAAATCCAAAATCAAATGAAACTTTAACCAAAAATAGGATTTATCTTGTCATGTCATGTCACCCTTGTCAAATTTTATATCCACTTCCTAATTTCTCAGTTGGTCTGTGCCCATTGAATTGGCAATTACCTAGCATCTTCGAGCAGGGAACCATGGCACCCTTTTAGCATGTGTTCCACTTTATCTATCAACATCGACTTGTAGTCATAACATTTTAATATATTACATTATGTAAACCATATACGATGATGTTAACACTATTTACAGTGTGCTAGTTTCAAAATACTCGGCAGGATCTAAGTCAGTATTCCCACATTTTTCATTTTAACAGTCACAGTTTTAACCTTTTGCTTTAAACTAACGTGGAAATACTTCATTCTAGGCACTGAAGATGTTCTGTTTAGAACGAAAACGTTCTGCAATCCATGACATTTTATAGTTTTAAATAAACGATTTTATACCAGAATACATCTCGAAGTTTTTACTTCTGTATTGAATCTTAAAGAACTTCTGTTTTAATAAAATAATATTGTGCGTATAATAATAAAATATCAGTAATGGATAGGTTATTTTGAGATGACCAGAATTGAGCAAATCAAAGTGTTCTCGAAGAAACTGTTTCGAAACCTGTAATTTGATGATCGGCATGTTGTCGAGTTGGCTAAAACCCACGAAGGGTTGTAACGCCACGGAGTAAGTAAGTAAGTAAATTTGATGATCACCTGTAACTTGGAAAAAAACAAACATAGTTTTTTTAAACTTCCAAAAACCAATTGTTATGTATTTGCTTTTACGTGGGTTTTTCTAATAGAAAACCTCTCGTACACAATCTGTAAACTCACATTGTACCTTCTTATTTTAATACACTGATAGACTGAGTTGATTTTTATTCGAAGGTAGAAAAATTTTAAATTTTATCTGGCAAAATATGTTTTATCTTTTGCGGAACTTTAAATATACTCCACAGAGAAAAAAAGTTAAAATAACGAACTTCCTCCTTGCTTGTAAAATAAGCAATAAAATTACTTTCAGCAGTATACCTATAATACTTTTAATGTTTTTAGATCTGAATGTGCTGTGGATTTTTATTAGTTTTTTTGTGTGACATTAGCTGCTCTTTGAAAATACTATTTATGACCATTGAAAACAGTATAAATAGTGCAAATAGTTTGTGTTTCTTACTATGAGATAATGTACGAAGCTCCAAATGTTGCATATTTTTGTATCTTCTGTTTTAATTTATACAGAGCGATGAGAAATGAGATATGGATAAGCCACAACCATGTATTTTAGCTTCGAATAGAAATAATTTGTCAAATACGGTATAAATTTTAAACTTATACTAAATATATTTGGAATGTTTTCCTTTTTGTTACCTTTTTCATTCAGCATCCTATGTTTAACATACTAGTCCAGAGTAATAATGATTTTCTCGGGACACTCAAAGATCCAGGTAGCTGACTACTTTTTTAGTTATTGTAGACCTATAGGAAGAAAACTTACCTGTTTCCTGCCTAGAGTTCGCGTCCGTTTTTAATTATTAACAACTTAGTGCAAAAATCGCGATTTTTTCGATTTTTGCACCCCATTCAAAAGCAAATAGTTGACATAAAATTACAAAATTCCGTTTTTTAGAACATTGAAAACCCTTCAAAATGCCGATTTTTGAAAGTTAAAAAGCTAATTTGTTGCTACGCAAACTGAAAAATAAGTTAAAATCGTTATTTGGTAATAACTTTTACTTAAACTACCTTAGACCTTTAGTGTTACCCAAAGTTGGGTATTGGCGTACTTAACAAACCTTCAAAATTTGAGACTGGTCCATTAATTAGTTTAAGAGTTATTCTATTTGTTTATCCCAGAGACCTTTATTTTGCAATAAGATAAGACAGAAAATAATGAAGATAGGGCAATCCTGGGTATGCAAAATGAAAGTAGAAGAGTGATAGTATTTAAATGTAGTAAAAAAATAATTAATTTAGTCAAAAATCCTAATGTTAAATTTTTGAAATTTTGTAGTTTATAAACATTTAGAATAACTTTATAAATTTTTTCCGTAGAAACAATCTTTTAATACAGGGTGTTTCAAAAAGGTATGTCATAAATTAAATCACGCATTTCGTGGACAAAAATAAATTGATTGAATTCAACTTACCTTAGTACAAAAGTGTACACAAAAAAAGTGACCGCCCTTTGAAGTTACAAAATGAAAATAGTTTTTTTCATATATCAAAATCTCTTAGAGATTTTTCATTGAAAATGGACATGTGGCATTCTTATGTCAGCAACATCTTAAAAAAAATTAAAGTGAAATTTGTGTACCCCATAAAAATTTTATGGGCATTTTGCTCCCTTAAGCCCCCCAGACTTTTGTGTAAGTTCCAATTAATACATTATTGTGGTACCATTAGTTAAACACAACATTTTTAAAACTTTTTTGCCTCTTCGTATTTTTTTGATAAGCCAATTTTTATCGAGATGCGGCTTCTTTTTTAATATGTTTACATAAAAATTCTATGGGGTTTTGTTCCTTTAAACCCCCCAAATGTTCGTGTACGTTCCAATTAAACTATTATTGTGGTACTATTAGGTAAACATAGTGTTTTTAAAACTTTTTTGCCTCTTAGTCTTTTTTTGATAAGTCACCTGTTATCGAGATGTGGCTTCCTCTTCAAAATATACCTAAAAATGTAAATTGTAAATAAATTTTTAGATTATTAACAGGTATATCATAGGTACTTAACATGTAACCATACATATACAAATATGTGGTGTATTCGACAGATATTCACAATATCTCGATAAACACTGGCTTATCGAAAAAGTACTAAGAGGCAAAAAAGTTTTAAAAACATTGTGTTTAACTAATGGTGCCACAATAATAATTTAATTGGAACGTACACAAAAGTTTGGGGGTTTAAGGGAGCAAAACTCCCATAAAATTTTTATGGGGTGCACAAATTTCACTTTAAATTTTTTTTAAGATGTTGCTGCCATAAGAATGCCACATATCCATTTTCAATGAAAAATCTCTAAGAGATTTCGATATATGAAAAAAAATCGATTTTCATTTTGTAACTTCAAAGGGCTGTAACTTTTCTGTGTACACTTTTGTACTAAGGTAAGTTTGATTCAATCAATTAATTTTTGTCTCCGGAATGCGTGATTTAATTTATGACATACCTTTTTGAAACACCCTGTATATTCGAAAAGATAGTAGGTATTTTAACACGAATTTTCAAATAAAAAAATTTAGTCTGGGTTCATTTGGGACAAAGTTAGCCATATGTTTTTTTAATTCACAGCTAATTTGTTTATAATAATTAAAGAATCTCGTTAATGCCATTTTAAAGAATCGGATTTGTATTTTTTCCTAAAAAATGTGGACAAACATTGTACCTTCACAGCACCCTCTACGATTTTTCAAAAATGTAGTTCAAACAATTACTAGGGGGAACCTACAAATCCACCTAGTTAAAATACCGAAAAAGCAATTTCAAGCGAATATAATTTTCTGCATCTCTGGATCAACTCAATGGATTTTGATCTTTCTTTCTTTAATTTGTATGTAATTTCTAAGTACATTACAAATATGCAGTTTGTTTATAAATTTATTAATTAACAGTTTAATTTTTTTAAACACATTTTGAAAAAATATTTTTTTTACAAAAATCTAGTTTTTTAATTAGGTAAAGTATCATTAATGATCATAGAAAAAGTATAAGTACACTCTAATAAATAAATGACTTTTATTAGATAATTATTTATTGAATATAATTTATTTATTAAAATGTACCTTAACTTTTTCTATGATTAATAACGATAGTGTGATTAAAATCATGGATTTTTGCGAAAAAATTATTTTTTCAAAAATTGTTTAAACAAATTAGACTGTTTATTAATTCATAAATGTCTAGACAAATTGCATATTTGTAATGTACAGAAAAATTACATACAAATTAAAAAAGGAACGATCAAAATATATTCAGTGGATCCCAAGATATAGAACATAAGTGATAGTAGTTTTAAGTTGCCTTTTGCCTTTTTTAGTTTTTGAACTCGTGCATTTGTCGGCTCCCAGCTCCCCCTTCACTTACCACGACTAGTCACCAATTGAACTACATTTTTAAAAATTCTAGTAAAACACCAGCTTTTCTAATATGTAAAATGATTTTTTGTACGTACAATATTTTTAAAGTTATTCTAAATGTTTATAAACTACAGAATTTCACAAATTTGGCATTAGAATTTTTGACTCTATTAGATAATTGTTTTATCTTTTTTTAGTACATTTTGATAAGCTCAGTTTTCTACTATCATTTGACATGTGCAGAATTGCCTATCTTCATTATTTTCTATCTTAGGTTATTGCGAAATAAAGGTCTCCGAGATAAACCATTAGAATAACTCTTAAACTGATTAATGGATTGGTCTCAATATGTTGAGGGTTTGGTAAGTACCCCGTACCCAACTTTAGGTGAAAAATTAAAGTTCTAAGGTAGTTTTAGTAAAAGTTATTAACAAATAACGATTTTCACTAATTTTGCAGTTTGCATAGCAACAAATTAATTTTAATTTTCAAGAATCGGCATTTTGAAGGTTTTTAAATATTCTAAAAATTCAATTTTGTAATTTTATGTCAACTATTTAGCTTTTGAATGAAGTTCAAAAAATCGAAAAAATCGTGATTTTTGCACTAAGTTGTTAATAATTAAAAAACGGACGTGAATTCTAGGCAGGAAACAGGTAGGTTTTCTTCCTATAGGTCTACAATAACTAAAAAAGTAGTCAGCTACCTGGATCTATGAGTGTCCCGAACATGGTCTATTTCTAGATTATTACCCTGGAGTATACGTCTTCCATAAGGCCCTGTTCTGTTATTTCGCATGTTTTTCCATTCAATTTCTCCTAATTTTCTGATATAATTATCCGATTGTAATTGCATGGAGAAAAACTCTAAATTTATATCCGGTTTTGATTCTGGTCTGCTACAAAGAAGGTAAGCAAAATATGGACTTTTGTTCATAATAAATACCAAATTATTACAATAATTAGGTTGTATAAGCAAAATTTGTACAAAATTAAAATCGCCTAAATTTTTATGGTCTAGTTGACTCCGGAGTCTGTTCTTAAAATTAATCAAATTTGTTACCTAGGCATGCATTTGTATGGCCACCACGGACTACAGAAATACGTAACGATTTGCTTAAACTGGAAATCAAATATTTAAAAAATGAGGCTTAAAAGTCGTGTGGAAAATGCTTTATAAAAAATTGGAATCTCTATCTCTTTAGTATTATAATATATTATAGATGCATATCAAGTACACTCGACAGCGTTAGTTTTCTTCTTCTTCTTCCTCAGCTTTTCACTTTTCGCTGTACCTCCCGTCTTCTTCACCTAAACTTTTCTCTCTTAAGTCCCACGCCACACAGCACTTTCATCTTCTCGGGTTTCCTCTATCTCTTCTTATGTGACTCTCTAAAATCTCTATCCTTCGTCCCATATAGTTTTCGTTTCTATATCTAACGTTACCAAGCAATTGCACTCTTTGTTCTTGAACCTTTTTGACACTGCAGTTACCCTGGCTCTGTACTTAATCAAGTCGTTCCTGATCCTGCTCCTTCTAGTCTTACCCAACATTCACTGTAACATTTTTATTACAGCTCCCCCTTCTTCTTTTCCTGAATATTTTCTATAGGCAACGTTTTACCGCCGGACAGCAACGCAGGTCTCCCCAAATAGTCTAAGAGCTAGAGCCGGAAAATCATCGTCATAAGTAATATGGAGTTTGACATGTGAAATGTGTCTATTGTATATTGATAATTATAGCCTTTCAGGCTGACACCTCAGTGGATACAGAAAGTGGCAATAAGGGATGAAAGGGTAAAGCTAGTCCAGTCATTAGAGGTTTTCACCTCCTATTTTGTTAAACCTCCATCGATTTGCATGAAAATTGGTGACTAGTTAGAGACAAGAACAGACAAGTTAGAGACACCTCAAGAAACAAAACTGATTTGGTGCCAACTTGCACTTTTGCCCTGGTGGTGGATACCAACCCTTCTCGTTGGAGAAAACTATTTTATTAAAAATAACCCCATAAATCGATAAAGGGACAAATTTTAAGTAAAATTTGTTATATCACGTTATTAAAAGAAATCAATACTTTTTGAGTTATTAAAGATCAAAAATTTGAATTTTTCGTGAAAAAAATGGGGTTATTCATAAATAACTCAAAAACTATAAGTTTTATCAAAAAAGTTATAGTTGATAAAATTGAAGATAATAACAAATAAAATAGATTTCTTATTCAAAAAGCCTTTCAGAATTAATTAAAAGTTAGTTATAGGTGATTTAATGTATATTTTTTTCGGCTAGTACTCAAATCTAAATATTCAAGCTTAAATAACGGAAAACGATACATTTTATAAAATATATTTACTGAACACTTGTTAAAGTACTCAGAAATATGTATCAACTGAGCTCCCGGAGAAGTTGATACCATTAAACATTATGCTACAAACATTTTTCAAAGTTTAGGCTCCAAAAATTTGGAGCTTAATTATTATATTATTTATATAAGTTTTTTAATTTGTCTTAAGACATTTATGTAAAATTTAGCAAAAATGTATTCGAGTATGTCAAATGTACCCATTATTGGACACCACCAGTTTCTGGACATATTCAGTTTATATTGATATAAAAAATTCAACAATATTCAAAATAATATAAAAATAATATTTTACCAACATACAATTAATTAATATGTTCTTTTTACCATCCGTAACTTCACGCATGTGCTCTTAAATATTACTAAAAATTAAAATTAAAATTTAGTGATTAAATTATAATCCTAACTTCATTTCTGAATTTCCTTTGAAAATTATTCTGTTAACTAATTTCAAAATAAATATATATATAGGGTATGTTTTAAGTTTCACTTTTTTCTAAAAAATTTGAAAGGGTTCTCTTATTTTCATCATCACTTGTTCAGCTTTGATGTTATCAATTTCATCTGGACCTCACTCTCACTTGATAGGTATTCTTGAGTACTTTGAGAAGTGTTTAGTAAGTATGTATATTTTAGAAAATGCATCGTTTTCCCGTTATTTGAGCTTGAATACTCGTACTTAGATTTGAGTACTAGCCGAAAAAAATATATATTCAATCAACTATAAATCAGTTTTAGTTAATTCTAAAAGGTCTTTCACGTAAAGAATCTATTGGATTTTTTATTATCGTCAATTAGGGTAAACACAATTATTTTGTTAAAACTTAGTTTTTTAATTACTTATGAAAAACCGTTTTATAGCCCGATAAAAGAACAATCTGACCCCAAAAAAATAAATGAAGGATGAAAATTTGGGAATAGGTAGTTAAAATTGTCTATTATTATATAAGAAAAAGTTTACAATTCTACATCTCCTCCAATTTACAAAAATGGAGGGGAATGCCCCCTCTCGAAGATGAAAAAAATACATTCAAAATAAGACCGGAATTAGATAAAATGACTAATTCTAAACAACTTTTCTTCTATAGAGTTTTTTCACTAAGTCAATACTTTTCGAGTTATTTGCGAGTGAATATGTTCATGTTTAACAAAATAAAACATGTTTTTGGACGGTTTTTCGGAGATAACTCAAACAGTAAGTATTTTAGCGAAAAAAATATTCTTAGCAAAAATATAGCCCATAAGAAGTTGAAAAAAAAAGGTGTATACATAAGGTCTGTAGACCCAGTAAAAGTAGAGTTGCAGCTAATGAAAAATAGGTTATTCTTCGTCAAATTCCAAATCTAATATTTCAATGTGAAATAACCCAAAAACGGAGCACTTTTTGGGGAAAATTCATTTTAACTTTTTTAAAGTGTTTAAAAAGGTTTATTTTTTTTAAAACTTGTTAATATTAAAAATAAGTGAATTACGCTCAAAATATTGTTGGTCCCTTTTATTTTTTCGTAAAAAAATCGCGAAAATCACCCCCTAATTATATATATATATACATATATTGTGCGATCTTTGATGTTACGATCTCAAATAGGGGCTGATTCTTTGTTCTCTAAAGGAGTTTTGACACCGGTTCAATAAAAAATCCAAACATGAGCAAAAAAGAAATAGAATAATGAATTAAATGAGGCGCAAAGAGGTCCACTTACCAATTCAATCCCTGCATTTGGTCTTCAAGAGGGCCCTCAGCTGCATTTAACACTGCACCAAGTCCATACACAAAAAAAGCCTTACAAGCTAGGCTTTTACAACGGCAAACTAGCGAGCCGTTGGTTGAGTGGCAACTTACGAGCTGTTGATTGTAGAACAACTTGCTAGCCATTGATTGTAGAGCCACTAGCTTCTCTTACTTTTGACGAACACTACTAGGCTCCAGTTTTTGCACTCATTAAAGCAAACCTCTTTTCTATCGCGATAAAAGGCAAAATAACTAGAGTTGGGACTATTTGCCTTCCTCGTGTAAATAAGTTAATTCAAATTTAAATGAAAATACAACATTCTCCCCCACCAAAATGCAGCTTTGAATGGTGCATTTTAAAACTATTACAAGCTAATAAACAAAAAAAAAAATAACTTTAATCATGGCACTTTGGAATAAATCCCCAAAAAAATTAAACAATATCATACTAATAACAAGATCAACAAAAAAACTAAGGAATTATTTAGATAGGCAGAGGACACAGCTTGACCAGGGGGCGTCGAAGAATTCCCTTTGTGGTCTTAACATCCGCAACTCTTATAATTCCATCCTGTCCCGGAAATACTTAGGATATTCGTCCCAAACGCCATTGCGACGGAGGGAAATTATCATCCTTTATTAGGACCATCGTTCCTAGTTCGATAGGTTTTAAATTATCGGATGAAGTCCATTTACTGCGCTGATGCAAAGTATGCAAATATTCTTTGCTCCAGCGTTCCCAAAAAGTTTTATGCATTTGATTTATTAACTTCCATCTCATCAAATGAGATGCATGAATATACGCTCCATCAAGAGGTTCAAACACAGCCGAAAGAGGTTCTAGATTTAAAAAATGACCCGGCGTTAGAACTGACAAATCATTAGGATCAGAACTTATAGGGGTCAAGGGCCTAGAATTAAGATACGATTCAATCTGAATTACGACCGTGTTTAGTTCCTCATATGACAAGATCTGATCGCCTATAACGCGAGCTAGGTGCGTCTTTACTGACTTTATTCCCGCCTCCCATAAACCGCCAAAGTGGGCAGCAGATGCAGCATTAAAATGGAAGGAAATATTTTCATTTGAAGCAGCATTTTTCATGAGGTTAACCTTCGGAGTACGGAGATTATTTGACTTACTTAGATTACGAAGATGGGTCAAGCGTGACCCATTCTCATTTTCTTTATAAGGATGTTTTAAATAGTCAGTATTAATAAACAGTATCTTTAATTCAACAAAAAACAAACAAACATAACCATTATAATCCTAAATTATTGTATTTAAATTTTTTAAGATGGTTTGCCATGGGTATACACTAGTTCGCTCCGGCGGCCAGATTTTAATACCTTACAGAAAACGGGCATAGGTAAATTCGCTCCGGCCATATATTTGAATACGTATACCCACAAACAAAGACAGCTGCGATTTACGTGTACCTACAAACATATTAAAAATATTTTTCGAAATCCGAAGACCGGGTCAGGACTGACCCGGCATCATAGATGTTACGTAGAGGAAAAACTGTAATTTGCATGTTCACGAATTATATACGAAAAAATAGACTTAAACAAATAAGGAGAACTTACGATCAATCGGATTTGTAAAAAAATTATTTCCTAAAATATTAAGAAATAAGTGAATTTCGGGTCACGCTTGACCCAGTCTTCGTACTCCGAAGGTTAAGGTATTTAGCAGCGCCAACAAAATTACTGCCACGATCAGAATATAAATTATCAACCCTACCACGACGAGCTATGAAACGCTGCAAAGCAGAGAAAAAAGTCTCACTCGATAAATCACTAGCTAACTCTAAATGAAGAGCTTTGGTGACCATGCAAACAAAGAGGCAAAGATACACCTTACAAGATTTAGCTCCTCGATAGCGATTCATCACAACATAAAACGGTCCACCAAAATCCACACCTGAATTCAGGAAGGGTTTAACCTGGGAAATTCTAACTAGGGGTAAGTTACCCATTGGAGGTTGGTAATTTCTAGGATTGGGCCTCCAACACTGTATACATTTTGACAAAACCGAGCGTATAGCACGCTTAGGAGACAAAATCCAAAATGACTGGGCAAGCAAAAAACTAACTGTACGCAGCCCAGCATGACAGTATCGTTTATGGTAATAATCAATCAGCAAATAAGTTAATGGACTTTCGCGAGGTAGGATGCAAGGAAATTTCTTATCAATCGAAACAGACAAATATCTAAGACGACTGCCAACCCGTAATACTCCTTGATCATCGATAAAGCAGGACAACTTTCGCAAAGGTTTGGAAAAAACATTTCCCTCGAACTCCCTTTCAAAATATCGATGTTGAGTATATTTAACTAGCATAATCAACGACTCATAAAGTTCCTTTGAACTTAAGGGACCTTCTCTCTTATCATTGGGGAATTTTGAATTCCAAGCAAACCTCAAGATCCAAGCTATAAGTCGTCGTATAAACGAGAAATCGGAAATGTCATTCAATAGATTCTCAAGAAAATTATCATCATTAACACAAGCCAAAGTTACCGTACGCTCCTCATCAAGCATTTCAGCACACTCAGAAAAGCAACAGGAAGCGTCTGGAATGGGATCGGTGTTATACAAAAACTCAGGACCTGCAAACCAATGAGATTGCTCCAACATTAGAGCAGGTAAAACACCTCTGGAAGCCAAATCAGCGGGATTCTGAGCAGAAGGAACATAAAACCAACTATTAGGAGAAAGGCGTTCCTGTATATATGAAACCCGGTTAGAAACAAAAGTTTTCCAACGATGAGGAGAGGATTTTATCCAACTTAGAGCTACCTGAGAATCGGACCAAGCTACCAATTTTTCGATTTTAAGTTTAGGATCTAATACTCTGACTACAAACTGCATGAGTTTAGATAGTAGAACTGCAGCGGACAGCTCCAAACGTGGAATGCTTACAGTTCTTATGGGAGCCACTTTTGACTTCGCGCAAACAAAAAAGACACAAACCTGACCATCTGGTAGAACAAAACGCAAATAAATAACAGCGGCATAACCCTTTTCACTACTGTCAAAAAACCCATGTACCTCACAACAAATATACCTGGACACGAACATGCACCCAGGTATTTCAAGCTGTGAAAGGGATAACAGTTGTTCCTTATACTGGTTCCAAACTTTACAAATTGAGTCTGGAGGAGAGTCATCCCAGTCGATTCCGGACAACCATAAACGTTGGATAAGGTGATTCGTGAACAAAGTCATGGGAGCTAGAAACCCTACAGGATCAAACACTCGGGCCAATTCAGACAACATACTTCTCTTAGTACAAGATTTGTCCAGAGCTGTCACTTCAAAAGAAAAACAATCCAACTGTGCATTCCATACAAGTCCAAGGATTTTTAGAGGTGACGAACAACTATTATCATCAAAGGAAATAGGTTTCTTACCAATATGCGACTCCGGTAGACCTTCTAATAATCGCATATCATTGCTCGACCACTTACGCAATTCAAACTGACCTCGAGATAACAAGGATATCAACTCATTCCGAAGATCTAGCGCAATTTCTAAGGTATCACCACCACACACTATATCGTCAACATAAGTACTCGTACGCAAAACTTCAGCGGCAAGGGGAAACTCTCTACCTTCATCTTCACTCAGCTGCAACAAAGTCCTTAAAGCAAGAAAAGGAGCAGACGATACACCATAAGTTACTGTTAATAGCCGAAATTCCTGTAACTCTTCATCAGGAGAGAATCTAAAAACAATCCTCTGATAATCACAATGACTTTTCTCAACTCGTATCTGCCTATACATCTGCTTAATATCCGTGGATAAGACATATTTATGAAGTCGAAAACCCAATAAAATAGTTAAAATATCTTGTTGTAGTTTCTTTCCAGTAAACAAGCACTGATTAAGAGAATTCTGATTTCCAATTCGAGCAGAAGCATTGAATACAACTCGCAACTTGGTAGTCAAACTATCAGGTTTTAATACAGCATGGTGAGGAATATAGTAACAAGATAATGGACGAGAAGTTTCTGACACAAGCTCCATATGATGCAAATCCAAATAATCTTTCATAAAGGTACAATATTCCTGATAAACACTAGGATTTTTCAAAAGCCTTTTTTCTAAGGAAAGAAAACGATTTACAGCTAACTCAAAAATTCCTGAAAAAACAGGAGATAATTCCCTGAAAGGTAGAGCAACGGTATAACGACCAGAGCCGTCTCGACAAACATTCTCAACAAAATTTTTCTCACAAAGAATATCTTCAGGAGCTGAACATTCTACTTCAGGAACAGTTTCTAAACTCCAAAACTGCTTTACAGACCCCTCCAACGAAACCATTTGATCCACGTGACAAAACAACGAGGTGGCAGATGTCATAGCAACCGAACTACAGGGACCCATAAGGACATAGCCAAAAACGGTATTAAGAGCATCAGGCATACCTCTAGGAGTTTGAACTTTACCTTCTAATAATAACTGAGAAAAGATATCAGCTCCAAGCAATAAGTCCGCCTTACCAGATAGATGAAACCGAGGATCTGCCAACTTTAAATTAGCAATATAAGACCAATGCTCAACATCCAAACCAACAACGGGTAGGTCCTCACAAATTTTTGGCAACACAAACGCCTCACAATTAAAAATAGGATCCACTCTATCCACAGGTTTTATCTGAAGATCAACTCGACCAACCACTGTACTTTTTATAGCACCAATACCTTGTACCAATAAGGTAGCAGAAGAATGTCTAATACCTAACTGACGAATACAAGACTGAGATACAAAAGAGGTCATGCTGCCCCCATCAATTAAAGCTCGAACAGGTTGATACAATCCACAACCATCCATAATTTCTACCACAGCAGTAGCTAACAAAACGCTCGAGTTTTTTGAGGCAACACTACCTAATGATGCAGCGTGTGAGCTCAATGTTCCAGTATTAACCTGAGCATCAGAAGAAGCAGTAGTCGGAGCGGCAGCAACAAAAGTAGCGCCGGGAGTGGCACTTTCAGAACTTTTAAAATGTAAAAGACTATGGTGGGATGAATTACAATGACCACAACGAGAGGTGACACTACAACTACGAGAATCGTGTTTTTCTAAACATTTAAAACAAAGACGCATTCTCTTACAAGCGTTGTACCGTTCATAAGGAGATTTATTTAAAAATAAAGAACAATCTTTTAAATGGTGATCGGCAGAACATAACAAACAAGTCGTCGCATTAGGCTTCGAAAAAAAACTATAGCGATTATTGACTTTAGAACCATTTTTATTTGCATTGTGTTTAGAAGGCGATTTAATTTTTCTATTAGAATCCTTGGGAGAACAAAGCGACAACAAGGATGAGTCAAACGAAATGCATTGACTTTCCAGGAAATCAGATAATTGAATAAAAGTAGGCATTTCACTAGACCCATGTAATAATTCAAACCGTTGGTGAGTCTCCTCGTCAAGCTTGGTGAGAATTTTGTAAGCTAACACAAAATCCGAAATTTTATAACCCAAATTTTCTAAAGCTGATAAATTTTCCGAAAAGGTATCAATTAAATTACTATAACTATCAGAATTCTTAAACATAGTTGCGGGAGCTTCTTCAATTTTGCACCAATGTGCCATTGCACGCAAACGTTTATTTAAATACCTATTTTTTAATTTATCATAAATCCTAACATAATTTTCTCTAGCTAAAGGCAAGGATTTAGCTAACCTTAAAGGAGGCCCTTCTAAACTTTGAATCAAATACGTTAATTTTTCCGTATCATCAACGTTAGGCCTACGGTGCACAAGCGCATCGAACAAGTCAAAAAAAGTAATTGCTGACGTAAACTCACCGGAAAATTTAACTAATTCTAACTGCGGCAAGCGAACATTACTAGGAGGTTGTACTGCATTCGAAGCGGCGATATTTTGCTCATTTTTTTGACTATTATCATCATTTTCAAAGAGATCCGCGAAATTAGCCTTGATCTGATAATAATCATTTAAAAATTGGGAACGAATAATGTCCTCAGAATCTAATTGAGCATCCGTAGGTTCAGAGTTCAAAAGATTTGTAACGATGTTTTGATGATTTTTATTAAAACTCTCCAAAACATCGTCTAACTCTGAGTACCGAACACGAAAAAGCGACTGCTTATGAACCTCTGTAAGAGAAGAATGGGATAAACGCAATAACGTTTCTAAATCGTTCATTGCCATTCTCCTTTGAAACGTATATTTTTTCAATTTATCAGCCATTATGGAGAAAAAAAGAATAAAAATTTGTTTAACGTAATCAACGATAAAATTAAAAATACAAATAATCAACGATCCCCTGGTCAAGCTGCCACTGGCATAAAGAGAACGCAATTTTAACTATAAATAAATTCAAATAGCTAATATTTTACAAGTTTAATGACCTAAACAATTAAACTTAATAAATTTATCAAAAAACAAGAATCCTTATCAAGCTGCCGTAAAGGCGAGGACTTTAAAATTTGAAAACTCACAAAATTCTGTGTATTGAATACCTGAAAACCATTCAAGGTCAACCAATTGACATTACCTGCTAGACAAGAAAAGAAGCAAAAACTGTACGCAATGTTTTTTGGGCGTTATTTCAAAATGCAAATTTTATTATATTATTCAAAATTAATTGTTAACAAGCAATTTTGTATACAAGCGAGGAAAAACAAGCCACCCCAACAATAATTGAACAATTAATTATAAAAGCAATAAAGTTTAAATTCTTTAAAAAACCGACTATCAAAACACCTCAAAAAACAATATCCACGTTCGAAGTGACCAAAATGTGCGATCTTTGATGTTACGATCTCAAATAGGGGCTGATTCTTTGTTCTCTAAAGGAGTTTTGACACCGGTTCAATAAAAAATCCAAACATGAGCAAAAAAGAAATAGAATAATGAATTAAATGAGGCGCAAAGAGGTCCACTTACCAATTCAATCCCTGCATTTGGTCTTCAAGAGGGCCCTCAGCTGCATTTAACACTGCACCAAGTCCATACACAAAAAAAGCCTTACAAGCTAGGCTTTTACAACGGCAAACTAGCGAGCCGTTGGTTGAGTGGCAACTTACGAGCTGTTGATTGTAGAACAACTTGCTAGCCATTGATTGTAGAGCCACTAGCTTCTCTTACTTTTGACGAACACTACTAGGCTCCAGTTTTTGCACTCATTAAAGCAAACCTCTTTTCTATCGCGATAAAAGGCAAAATAACTAGAGTTGGGACTATTTGCCTTCCTCGTGTAAATAAGTTAATTCAAATTTAAATGAAAATACAACATATATATATATATATATATATATATATATATATATATATATATATATATATATATATATATATATATATATATATATATATATATATATATATATTGATGCACGTTAAGTTGTGACTTCCGGTATACAGAAGAGGCTGTCTGGCTTCCACCTTTTCTACTTGGGATTATTTTTTAAAAATTGTATATTTGATAAGAGGGGGGGTGCTACGATAGATCTACATATTGAGGGGAAAGGATTTACCATAATAAATGTTGTATATATATACGTATATACGGAAGCGGACATAATACGTTGTGGCTTCTGTAAATAGGGTAGTTCAAGTAGCGTTGTCACTTCCAGCGATGTTGTCATGTTTTTGGAAGTCACAACGTCTCTTCTGCCAAATTTACCTCGTAGTTTGAGCGTGATCTGTTATCTTAGAGTCTCACACTTGGCAGTGGAATTCATTGGTATCTAGCGTTCCAATAAGAATGTCTTCTTTTTAAAGTGCCTACCCGTTCCGGATGTTGGCGATCATCATGGCTATCTTGACTTTGTTTACCGCAGCGCGGGACAGTTCAGTGGTAGTCATGTTATACCACGTTCGTAAAGTTTACCACTTTTACCACATCCTCTTTTACCAATTACCTTCCCTTGAAGAATCCGTTGGAGAAGGCGGTAACGTTCTTGATTTCTCATTACATGTCATTTTCGCATTGGAAATCGAAATTGGTTAATTGGCTTAATTGGTTAATTGGTTAAACGGCTTAATTCTATATATAAAATATCATTAATATTATATAGTTTAACTGTAATAATAATTGTTACAATAATTAAAACTATGCATTAGTCAATTACAGCTATTAATGAACATAATTCTGTGAATGAATATGAGTCTGTAATTCGGACCCTGGAGAATTACAGAGGAATTAATTTATTAAACACAACACTAAGTGATAACAAACACACTGAATATAATTATAAGATTAGCAGAAGAGCAACAAGGTTTTAGGTCGGGAAGATCATGTACCGACGCTATATTTATAATCAGGCAGATTCAAGAGAAATCAGTAGAATACAACAAACCGGCATACTTATGTTTCGTCGATTTTAAAAAGGAATTTGACAGAGTCAAATTAAAAGACGTTATCCATTTATTGTACGCAAGAGAGGTACCTCTAGGAATAATTAAAACGATCGAAAATATCTATCAGAACAACACGATCAGAGTAAAAGTAGATAAAGAACTAACTGACCCAATTGAAGCTGGCAATGGGATAAGACAGGGAGACTCCCTGTCTGGTTCTCTATTGTTCAACCTGATCATGGATGAAATAATAAAAAAAAGTAAGAACAAAAGAAAGATACCAAATGGGAGAAAAACAACTTAAAATAATCTGCTATGCAGACGACGCAATACTAATCTCTCAAAGTGAAGATGATTTACAACGTATGCTGCACCAATTTAATATAACCGCTAGAAAATTTAACATGTTGATTTCCCCAAAAAAGACTAAATGCATGGTTATAACAACAAATCTAGTTGTAAATTAGAGCTGGACGGTCAGATAATAGCACAAGTCATAGAGTTTAAATACCTAGGCATCACACTATCTAGCTCTATCTACGGAAAGCTCGAAACCGAAGTACAAGCTCAGGTGAATAAAGTAAACAGAGCCGCAGGCTGCCTGAATGACACAATATGGAGAAATAAATATATCGGAAAAGAAATGGAAGCAGAATTTACAAAAGAGTCCTCAGACTAATAATGACATACGCGACAGAAACATAACCTGATACAGAAAGGACAAAAAGAATGCTAGAAACAGCAGAGATGAAAACACTTCGAAAAATCGATGGTAAGACACTATGTGATAGAGCCAGAAGTGCAGATATACGTATACGACAGAGATGCAAGGTAGACAACATTAATAACTGGGTGAAAAACAGAAGAGTAGAATGGTGGAATGACCCCAAAAGCCGAATGACAATAAACAGAGTAGTAAGGACGGCGAGAGACGGTTCCCCAATAGGAAGGCGATCAGTGGGAAGACCACGAAAACGATGGAATGACAACTTACTGGAGTCACATTGAAAAACAGACAGAGTTATGTCACAGAGTCACAAAAATATGAAGAAGAAGAATAAATGAATATAATGAATAAAATGATGCTAGGTAATATTAATTTTAACAAATATTTTTAGTGATTTTATTTTAGCTCCAGGTTATTGTTGGAGTTGGAGTTTACTAACGACATTTTAAATTTAATAATATAATATTGAATAATAAAATATTATGAACAATATAAAGGTAGATACACTCCGGCCAAGAAAATCGAGCTTAGTAACAAATAAAAAACAAAATGTTGCAAATCCTATAATTGCAAAAAACGCTCAGGGAGTTTGTCAGTGATCCAAAGTCAGTGTCAGTGTCAGTGTCAGTTTTTTTTAACAGTAACAGTGATCCAAAAAATTTTTTACGGCACAAAAATAGCAACTGTAACAATTTGTTTAAAACATTTTTAGAATTTTTGAGCGCTTATTTTCCGAGCTCTGTTAATATGATGTATTTCTGCACACGTTTAAAGCAAAAAACTTTTAATAATTAGATACAATTATTCTATTATAGAGTGAACTCTCCCTTGGATGGACAGTAGTTGATCCGCATAAACTGTCCGTTTAAGGCAGGTGTCCGTTTAAGGGAAAAATAAATATGATATAATTAATTATTTTTAATGAGAAATAAGCCACAATTTTACTAAAAAAAATTATTTCATTAACGTTTCGACGCCCAAGTCGGGTGTCATCAAAATAAATATTACTAGAGTAACAATGTATTACTAGAGTAATATTTTGCATTTTGACAACGACAAATATAAAAACGCCACAAGGAAATAGCTTCAGAA
Organism: Diabrotica virgifera virgifera; assembly: GCF_917563875.1. Lineage (NCBI taxonomy): Eukaryota > Metazoa > Arthropoda > Insecta > Coleoptera > Chrysomelidae > Diabrotica > Diabrotica virgifera. Next base: position 72,576,403 of record NC_065452.1, on the reverse strand, counting down.
CAACAATGAATATGTTAATTTAAAATTTTTAATAACTTTAATAACTAAAATTATTTCAGTTACTTTAATTATATGTACATATAGGTTGATGGCTCAGATCATGCACAAAATTTATTGTGAAATTTAATCCGAAAATAATTTACGAAATTTTTACCAAAACGCTAAGACCTACAAATTAATATAATGACGTCTATTGAACCCAAATGTCTTCATTCGACAATTAAGTTAAGATTCATATTTCAGTCAAAACACAAAAATTTATCAAGGAATTTATTATCAGAGTAATAATGGGGTCAGCAATTCTTTCATGGATCGACATACACATTAAAATTTTGCTTGCGTTGCTAACAGTTAAAAGATGTGAACAGATTTGTATTACATAATTAATATAGCGTAAACAGTATTCATACCTAATATCAAATATCACTCGTGTAAAGATCTGTTAGCCCGATCAAGGAATACAAAACTTATTGAAAACCTCCAAAAAATAAATTAGGATGACAATTTTTGAATAGGTAGTTAATTGTCTATTATTATATAAGAAAATGTTTACAATTCTACATCTCCTCCATTTTACAAAAATGGAGGGGAATACACCCTTCTTGGGGTTGAAAATATACATTCAAAATAAGTCCGGAATTGGATAAAATAACTAATTTTAAGCAACTTTTGTTCTATAGAGTTTTTTCACTAAGTCAATACTTTTCGAGTTATTTGCAAGTGAATATGTTCATTTTTATGCTTATGAACGGTTTTTCGCAAGTAACTCAAAAAGTAAGTATTTTATCGAAAAATGTATTCTTAGCAAAAATATAGCTTATAAAAAAGTGAAACAAATGGTGTACACATGAAGTCTGTTGACCCAGTAGAAGCAGAGTTGTAGCTAATGAGGAGTAGGTCCTTCTTCGTCAAATTTCAAATCAAATGTTTCGTCGTGAAATATCCAAAAAACGGAGCACTTTTCAGGGAAAATTAATTACAACTTTTTTAAAGTGTTTAAAAAAAGGTCTATTTTTGTTTTTTAAAAGAACTTTTAACGTTAAAAGTAAGTGAGTTACGCTCAAAATATTGTTACGCAAATAAAAGGGCTCAACTCTTTTTATTTTTTGGTATAAAAATCGCGAAAATCACCCCCTAATTAGCATCTCAAATAAATTTAATCGTTACCGCTTCACACTTTACTTTTCTTATGTATTCTTTATATGATCTGTAATAGTCCTGTCGCCAGGGGGGGTACAACGGCCTCCTTAATTTAGATGGACTTACCCAAGTTTTTTTTATATATTTTGACCCGCAGAATACGAATTTTTTGGGTAACAGTTGATCCGGATGTCGATAAGATTGTTATAGACAAAGAACTTGAGGAATTACATAACAGCGATTTCTCGCAAAACAAAACATCTTTTTGTATTTTTTGGGTCATTTTAAGCAAAAAAATATTCCTACAAGTTTTTTCGTAGAATACATAGTTTTCGAGAAAACCGCCGTTGAACTTTCAAAAAATCGAAAAATTGTAATTTTGAACCCGAATAACTTTTGATTAAAAAATAAAGTAGCAATTCTGCTTACCGCATTTGAAAGTTTAAGTCAAATTATATCGGTTTTGATTATTTGCATTGCTAAAAATTTATTATTTTATTGTTAAACAAAGCTATAAACTCCTAGTATGTGAGTGATGTTTTCAATGATTTCTCATTTAAAATCGAACGAGTAGGTAGAGTAGCTACAAGTGCAAGCGAGGCAATTTCTACGTAGCATGCGTTAAAACGCATGTATTAGGCACGGAAAACACTATGCGTTTATAGATTAGTTTAACAATAAAAAAATTAATTTTTAGCAATGCAAATAATCAAAACCGGTATAATTTGACTTAAACTTTCAAATGCGGTAAGCAGAATTGCTACTTTATTTTTTAATCAAAAGTTATTCGGGTTCAAAAATTGCAATTTTTCGATTTTTTGAAAGTTCAACCGCGGTTATCTCGAAAACTATGCATTCTACGAAAAAACTTGTAGGAATATTTTTTGCTTAAAATGATCCAAAAAATACAAAAATATGTTTTGTTTTGCGAGAAATCGCTGTTATGTAATTCCTCAAGTTCTTTGTCTATAACAATCTTATCGACATCCGGATCAACTGTTACCCAAAAAATTCGTATTCTACGGGTCAAAATATATAAAAAAAACTTGGGTAAGTCCATCTGAATTAAGGAGGCCGTTGTACCCCCCCTGGCGACAGGACTATAAGTTTCATCGGTTCAAAGTGCTTCTTTTTGAAATGGCTTTAGTTAAAATGGCTTGAACAAGTCACTAATCACGAGTATGCAAATTTTGAACAGTCTTATCATAACCAATTTTTGTCTACCAGGAAAACAAAAAATCCAAAATAATCAGAAAAGCAAAACGTACATTTTATTACTGTTTGAGGTTTTTGGTATTACTAATAATTTTTCAGTTATTTTGAAAAAAAAAGGAATTTTTTTCAAAATCAGAAATTTTTTTTTATTTTAAAACCAATTTTTTTCAAAATTGAACAGTTTGAACCAATAAAACTTATAGATCATTATAAAGAATACATAAACAAAATACCTTGTGAAGCAGTAACAATTCATTTTATTTGGGATGCTAATTAGGGGGTGATTTTCGCGATTGTTTTTACCAAAATATAAAAGGGAGCAACAATATTTTGAGCGTAAATGAGTTTACTTTTAATGTTAGAAGTTAAAAAAAAAATAAATAAACCTGTTTTTAAACACTTTAAAAAAATTTTTAATAAGTTTTCCCCGGAAAGTTCTCCGTTTTTTGGTTATTTCACTTTAAAATATTCGATTTGGAATTGGTCGAATAAGGACCTACTTTTCATTAGTTACAACTCCGCTTCTACTGGGTATACAGATTTCATGCGTACTCCATTCTTTTCACTATTTATAAGCTATATTTTTACTAAGGATATCTTCTTCGATAAAATACTTACTTTTTGAGTTATTTGCGAAAAACCGTCTAAAACATGTTTTTTGTTGTTAAAAATGAATATGTTCACTCGCAAATAACTCTATATTTTTCACCCCCGAGAAGGGGTATTCCCCTCCATTTTTGTAAAATGGAGGGTGTGTAGAGTAGTTAACTTTTTCTTATATAATAATAGACAATTTCAAGTACCTATTCCCAAATTTTCATCCTTCCTTTATTTTTTTTGGGTCAGATTGTTCTTTGATCGGACTATGTATCAATTTGAAACGATAAAAAATGACCTACAGTATCATACGCAAAGCATGCGAAACATGGGTGCTGAAAAGTCAGAAACAGACCTTTTAGAAAGATTGCAGAGAAAAATGCTAAGAGCAATATAATATGGAGGTGCGAAAATAGATCAGTGGAGAAGAAGAACCAATAAAGAACTGGAAGAACTGTATAAAGAGCCAACGATAACGATGACGATCAAAGCACAGAGAATAATATTTGGGGCAAATCGAAAGAATGAGAAGTAAAAGAATGCCAAAATGGTACTCCTACGTAGACCATAACAAAAGAGAAGGAAAGGCAGGCCAAGAGAAAGATGGGAGGACAGTGTGTACGAAGACCTGAAGAAAAGTAACATTGAGAGATGGAAACAACTAGCATTGAACTGAAGGAGAGGGAAGTAGGTGGTGAAAGATTGTATAAATGGACTGAATTGTAATTATATAAAATTTATAAGACTAAAATAAAATGTAATCAGAAATGTAAACGTGTTATTCCTAGGCCAACAAGGAATATTGAGCTTAATAAATAATAAAAAATGTAGTTTTATATCGTAAAATATTTGGAAAAGTTCTTCATTTTATATTTACGAGTACTATCCACATTTGCGGATACGTGCTGTCGTGCACGGATGGGTGCTGTCGCCACAATTATTCAATGTGTACTCCCAACTAATATTTCAGGAGGCACTATGGGAAAGAATTGAAGGTGTAAGGATTGGAGGGAGCATCATTAATAACATAAGATTTGCAGACGATACCGCAATCATGGCACAGAATATAGACAATTTACAAATTCTCCTATATATCATTAACAGAGAAAGCAAAAAGATGGGACTAACAATGAATATAAATAAAACCACATTAATGGTGATCTCAAAAAACCCTGTTGACAACATACATCTGACATTGGAGGTAAACCGATAGAAAGAATCGAGAGGTATAAATACCTAGGAGCAATTATAAACTCACAATTAGATCAAGATGAGGAAATAAAGGTGAGAATAGAAATAGCTCAAAAAGGATTTATAAAATTCAAGTTAATGTTTACAAATAAGAAATTGAGTATGGACATTAGATTGAGGTTCGTCGAATGTTATGTTTGGTCGCAACTACTATATGGGGTAGAAGCTTGGACTCTAAAAGCACAATCCGTAAAAAAATTGGAGGCATTCGAGATGTGGCTGTATAGGCGTATTCTGAAAATTCCTTGGACTGCAAAAGTCTCAAACGAAGAAGTGTTAAGAAGAATTGGATATGGCAGGAAGTTTATGAACACAATTAAAATAAGAAAAACATCGTATCTGGTCCACATACTTCGTAACTATAAATACTCTCTGCTACACGTCATCATGCAAGGAAGAGTAGCGGGGGAAAAGGTTTGGGAAGAAAGAAGAAATCTTCGCTGAGGAATATCAGAGATTGGACTAACCTCAGTGTTGAACAGATATTTCACTTTGCAAAAGACAGAAAAGGTGATCGCCAACCTTGGTTAGAAGAAGGCATAAGAAGAAGAAGAAGATCCGCATTTACACATCATTTTTACTGTCAACGTCCGGTGTTGAGTGTCAGTTGTCAGTTGAAGGGTACAGGTTCATATATCGCCGAATTATTTTTGTTTGAAAAACCGTCCATATAGAGGAGGTGCCCGGCAAAGGGAGGTGTCTGTTAAGAGAGAGTTTACTGTATTTCATATTATTACTAGAATTTATTACTTTATTAGAGCTATTTATCACTTTTAATTCATTGTTTTAATTTTTTTTGTGTGTTTTTATAATTTTACTTCCGAGGTAACAATCACTAAAATTGACTTTTCAGCCTAGGTCCAAAATACCTATACGCGATTTTCGTCAATTTCGTGAAATGAAAATATTTACCTAAATTTATTTTTTAATAAGGTTTTTAAATAATTTATATTATTTAATGGACACTTTGAATTTTGTACATGTATAATATACTAATTATAGAGATAATATATTTAATTTACCGCTAACTATGAAAGTAAAGCAGATCTGCTATTACTCATATTTAAATAACAGCTGCACAAAATACTACGACCGCAAATCTATAACAATGAAATGTCTGGCGTCTGGGAACGTTTACGCAGTGTTGCCAAATAACGGAAGTCACAACGAGCGGTGTGGTATACGGAAGTCCCTACGCGTTGTGTATATCACGTGTATTCTCGTACGGGAGCGACACTAGCGCTGATGATATACCGTCGTACTAAAATCTGATCTTATGAGTATATTAGATACGATGTGACTTCTAGTGAAATTTTTGATATAAGCCTTCTAATACCATCTAGCAGCCAAATTCGTAAAAATTTAGGCAAAACGTTGTGACTTCCGAAATCGGAAGTCATAACGGTATATATGAAGTGACAACGTATTACGAGTATCTACTTTGGAAGTCACATGGATACATGTATCAATATATATATATATATATATATATATATATATATATATATATATATATATATATATATATATATATATATAAAACAAAAACAAACAAATGAAATAGAGAATGCGGAAAAATCCCCTTACGAACAATTCACACATCCACTACTTCGGGGGATTTTTCCGCATTCTCTATTTCATTTGTTTGTTTTCGTACGAGTGGTCGTCCAAACCAGTACCTGTGGATCTTTTGATCACTGAGTGTGTTTCAAAGATCTACATCTTTTGTTTTTTCATATATATATATATATATATATATATATATATATATATATATATATTGCTTATTTCCTGACCGTGAATTTCTAAATAGTTGGTTTTTAATTATTTTTCTTCTATCTTTCTAGCACTTTTAATTATTAAACATTACACTGTTAACAAACATATTTTATATACAATACACGTAATATTTTGAAAATTAAAAAAAATGCACATCGTGTTTCTCTAAGATGTTATGAGAGAATGCCAGGCATGGGCATTGGGCATATGGTAAAAGCACTTCACAACGGTTTTGGATGGTGGTCGTAAAACCAAAACGATAATATACAGGAGATCAAGTTACATAATATACGAAAGAAATAAATCTGACTAATGTTTAACTTTCAATAATGGGAGCAAGATTTTTTGTAGTTATGATCTGAGTATGTAACTCGAAATATGAATACTGAGGTGCGTATTTTTTTGTATTTTATACGGAACAGAGGCTTGAACGCTAAAACAAGGATATTCATTAATGATAGAACATAATAGAACAGAGTATTTGAGATGTGAGCATATAGAAGATTTTTAAAAATAACCTTGGTTCAAAAGATTAAGAGACAACCACGTTTTGTAACCGAATGAAATAAAGAAAAATGAGATATTAAATACAATTAAAATAAGAGATTAACATTATTTGGAAACATGTTATGAGAAATGAGATATGTGTTTATGTAGATCGTTATATAGGAAAAGATACTGGACAGAAGAAGCTTAGGACGCTGACATATATCCTGGCTAAACAAAATTGATGTAATGATACAAACTGCAACTCTGTGGAGTTGCTATAAGAGGTAGTACGTAACAAAAAAAAAATAAAAAGCCGTATTTAAAGTGTTTACCAATGGTGTGCTTACAACCACACTTAACTTATCAAATTGTGATATATATTGGAGAGATCTTTAATATCAGTTTTATTATTGATACAATTTTGGTCTTTCCTTATGTGGATCATCTCCAATATACATCTTTTGTTATAATTTTGCTCTTTTTCCAGAATCTGTACATTTTCAAAATCAAAACTATGGTTATTTTCTACAGAATGTTTGGCTAAGGCTGTGGTGTTTATTTTTTTTGTTTTGTATGTAAACATAGTGTACAAACAAATAAAATAAACACCACAGCCTTAGCCATACATTCTGTAGAAAATAACCATAGTTTTTATTTTGAAAATGTACAGATTCTGGAAAAAGAGCAAAATTATAACAAAAGATGTATATTGAAGATGATCCACATAAAGAGAGACCAAAATTGTATCAATAATAAAACTGATATTAAAGATCTCTCCAAAATATATCACAATTTGATAGATTAAGTGTGGTTGTAAGCACACCATTGGTAAACACTTTAAATACGGCATTTTTATTTTTTTTTGTTACGTGCTACCTCTTATAGCAACTCAACAGAGTTGCAGTTTGTATCATTACATCAATTTTGTTTAGCCAGGATATATGTCAGCGTCCTAAGCTTCTTCTGTCCAGTATCTTTTCCTATATAACGATCTACATAAACACATATCTCATTTCTCATAACATGTTTCCAAATAATATAAATTTCTTATTTTAATTGTATTTAATATCTCATTTTTCTTTATTTCATTCGGTTACAAAACGTGGTTGTCTCTTAATCCTTTGAACCAAGGTTATTTTTAAAAATCTTCTATATGCCCACATCTCAAATACTCTGTTCTATTATAATGTTCTATCATTAATGAATATCCTTGTTTTAGCGTTCAAGCCTCTGTTCCGTATAAAATACAAAAAAATACGCACCTCAGTATTCATATTTCGAGTTACATACTCAGATCATAACTACAAAAAATCTTGCTCCCATTATTGAAAGTTAAACATTAGTCAGATTTATTTCTATCGTATATTATGTAACTTGATCTCCTGTATATTATCGTTTTGGTTTTACGACCACCATCCAAAACCGTTGTGAAGTGCTTTTACCATATGCCCAATGCCCATGCCTGGCATTCTCTCATAACGTCTTAGAGAAACACGATGTGCATTTTTTTAAATTTTCAAAATATTACGGGTATTGTATATAAAATATGTTTGTTAACAGTGTAATGTTTAATAATTAAAAGTGCTTATTGAAAATGGCAAACAGCCGAAACGTCTAAGCAAAATCAAGTGTTTTATTTATAACAGACCGCAAACCCAGGAATTAAAAACCAACTATTTATATATATATATATATATATATATATATATATATATATATATATATATATATATATATATATATATACAGGGTGTCCCAGACTAAGTTACCCACGCTATATCTCTTAAACGAATAGAGATTTTCGAATGGGACAAAAGGTGATATATTCTACTTGTAATACACTTTAATATGGCGTACAAAAAATCATCCCCTAAATAATCATCCCTTAGTTACAACCCCTAACTTTAATTTTTTTAATAGCACCCTGTATATTTTTGTATAGTTTTGGATGTGGTCTTTTATCGTCTATTCAACACATTTTTTGAAAATAAAATCGGTTCGTATATAACCTAGAAACTATCAGTTTATTTTTGTTAAATTGTGTGTCCCAGACTAATTTATCCAGGCTATATTTCTTAAACGAATAGAGATTTTCGAATGGCACAAAAACTGATCTATTCCATTTGTAATACACTTTCATATGGCGTAGAAAAAATTCATCCCCTAAATATTCATCCCTAACTTACAGGGTGCTATTAAAAAAAATAAAGTAAAGGGTTGTAACTAAGGGATGAATATTTAGGTGATATTTTTTTTCTAGGCCATATTAAAGTGTATTACAAATGTAATAGATTATTTTTGTCCCATTCGAAAATCTCTATTCGTTTATGAAATATAGCCTTGATAAATTAGTCTGGGACACACAATTAACAAAACTAAACTGATATTTTCTTGGTTATTTACGAACCGATTTTATTTTAAAAAAATGTGTTGAATGGACGATAAAAGACCACATCCAAAACTATAAAAAAATATATAGGGTGCTATTAAAAAAATTAAAGTTAGGGGTTGTAACTAAGGGATGATTATTTAGGGGATGATTTTTTTGGACGTTATAATAAAGTGTATTACAAGTAGAATATATCACCTTTTGTCCCATTCGAAAATCTCTATTCCTTTAAGAGATATAGCGTGGGTAAGTTAGTCTGGGACACCCTGTATATGTATATAGGGTGAGGCAGATAAAGGGCCTATTAGAAATATCTCGAGAACTAAAGGTAACTGAATTATGAAGATTGGAATAATGGGGTTTTGAAGACTGATCTATTTAATGAAAATATTTTCATCTAATTGGTACTTCCTGTTATACCGGAAGTTGCTTATAACTTCGTTTTTTTAAATGGGACACCCTGTATATTTTGACATTTTTGGATTCTCCTCGATTTCTTCTTTCTTAAAATATAATGTTTTGTAACATTATACAGGGTAGATTAAAATATAATTACGTTTTCTTATTAATTTCGTAGCAATATTCACACCCTGTAGGATTGTAGTAGCTTGACATAGTAAACTCTGTTTATGTTCAAATGATTTTCAATATAGTCTAGTATTGTTAGCAGTTATTAGTATAGCTAAATTTTTAATTTTAGTATACAGGGTGGGTCTAAACTCGGAATGAGTATTTTCTGAGTTTTCTTAAATGGAACAACCTATATTTTAGTATTGTAATGAAATGATATTTCATGGTACTTTTTTATTTCTTAAGCATTCCCTATACCTAATTGCTTTAATTTGTGCTTAATTGTTAATCGCACCAACAATTTTAACTTCGATGGTATTTTGACAGTTCAACCATTATTGGCAATTTTAAGTATCAGTCTAGGTTAATATGTACTTATTTCCCAAAAATTATTTGTGATTGAATATTTTCACGGCCAACCTAATAGAATTTCACATATTTTGTGTTGCAATTAATGTTTTGCTTTAATCACCAATAACTCACAAATTAAAGCAGTTAGGTATAGGGAGTGCTTAATTAATTAAAATGTACCATAAAACAACATTTCATTACAATACTAAAATACAGGGTGTTCCATTTAAGAAAACTCAGAAAATACTCATTCCCTGTTTCGACCAACCCTGTACACTAAAACGAAAAATTTAGCTATACTAATAATTGTTAACATTAGAAGACTATATTAAAAATCATTGGAAGATAAATAGAGTTTATTATGTCAAACTACTACAAGCTTACAGGGTGTGAATGTTGCTACGAAATTAATAAGAAAACGTAATTATCTTTTAACCTACCCTGTATAATATTACAAAACCTTATATTTAAAGAAAGGAGAAATCGAGGAGAATCCAAAAATGTAAAAATATACAGGGTGTCCCATTAAAAAAAACGAAGTTACAATCAACTTCCGGTATAACCGGAAGTAGCAAAGAGACCAAAATATTTTCATTAAATAGCTCACACCTAAAAACCCCTGTATAACAATTTTCATGATTTTCTTACCTTTGGTTCTCGAGATATTTCTAATAGACCCTTTATCTGCCTCACCCTGTATATATATATATATATATATATATATATATATATATATATATATATATATATAGCAAGGAGTACGACTGTTTAATATTAACAATATATCAAGTGAGTGAGAAGAAGTCTCACTGTAATTGAGGTTATCAGTCAAGGAGAAATAAAAAATGAAAAAACTATTTCAATCTTTTAATAGAAGACGTTTCGTGCAGTCTTCCTGCACTTCATCAGTTCTACTGATTGTGAAGTTACATATAAGATGTACACAACAATGTCATCACAATGGGTTGTGTTGTTAAAAACTTAATAGCTAAAAAATACATAAAATTTCTTAAGCTAAAAATACATAAACGCAAAAAATGTCACAAAGGTCCTTAGTGGTTAAAATCCTAAGGTTATTGAACAGTTACATAAAATTTTGTTTTGAAACATGAGGCCAGGAGAAGAAATATTCTGTTAGAGTCAAAAGAATTATTTTTTTGGTTAGAATAAGAAATGGATTTAAAATAATTCTTTTGACTCTAACAGAATATTTCTTCTCCTGGCCTCATGTTTCAAAACAAAATTTTATGTAACTGTTCAATAACCTTAGGATTTTAACCACTAAGGACCTTTGTGACATTTTTTGCGTTTATGTATTTTTAGCTTAAGAAATTTTATGTATTTTTTAGCTATTAAGTTTTTAACAACACAACCCATTGTGATGACATTGTTGTGTACATCTTATATGTAACTTCACAATCAGTAGAACTGATAAAGTGCAGGAAGACTGCACGAAACGTCTTCTATTAAAAGATTGAAATAGTTTTTTCATTTTTTATTTCTCCTTGACTGATAACCTCAATTACAGTGAGACTTCTTCTCACTCACTTGATATATTGTTATATATATATATATATATATATATATATATATAAAACAAGGCTGAAATATTGGGGTAGCAGCAATCTCAAAGAAAACTCTTTATAATAGTTCCAAGCTTTCGAAAATGTTTATTTTCATCATCAGGGAAACTACAATCATAAATAGACAGTATTCAACAAATAGGCTAACTGAAATCAATAATAATTGCTATCTTTGTGTTACCAAAAATCCAGAACACCATAGTTTCCTCTCACTAAACCAGGTGTCGAGGATCCCCAAAAACACAAAAACAACAAAAAATTGTTCTGAGAAATGCAGAGTCAATACTTTCACTAAAAACACTGCACATCACAAAACAATCTTACTAAAGAGTTAATAATGCAGGAGTTTTATCTTTCAGTCTAGTAAAAATTGAGTTTATAGATAATGTGATTAATTATCTTGTTCCAATGTAGTTTATAGTATACCTTGTCATAGTTGTAATATGAACTATATAGGTATCACCTCGAGAACTTTATCATCTCGAATAATATCACATAAAAGTGATTCTAGACTACATCCTGAACGTTGTGCTTTAGCAGAACACGTTTCCAAAGAGGGTCATACAATGGATTATCAATATACTAAAGTACTAGCTTCTGAGAACTCATATAACAAAAGACTCTTTTTGGAAATGGCTTTTATCTTTCAAGAAGAAAATTCAATAAACAAAAAATCAGATGTAAGACATCTCAGTGAAATTTATTCTTATTTACTCACTTTAGATAAAAATAACCAATTTAAATTTAATAATTCAAATTCTTCTTTCATTTAATATATAATTTATAGATTTTTTCAATATAAATCACATAATAAAAAAGACATCTACTATTAAAAAAACTTTGCATTGATTAAAACTGTTTTATTCTCATTTCGGAATTTTCCTATTTCAAAATTTAAAAAACATTTATTAAATAATTATAATTGGTTCAGTGGTAGTGACGTTTCCGTATGAATTCAAACAAAATTTAATAAAAATCGATATAACATTTGTTAGACATTTTCAAAAATGCCATTTGACATACATCATTTTTTAAAATATTTTACCATTTTTCAATTTATACTCGATTTTTAGAACAATTTTTTATATATAGTTTTTAATTTTAATTTTTATATACGATTTGTACCAGGACAGAATTTCGTTTTATATGTCAGTGTTTAACAACTAGGCTCAACATCCTCAAATAATGTAAGTACAAACATATAAGTAACTCTTTAGTAAGATTGTTTTGTGATGTGCAGTGTTTTTAGTGAAAGTATTGACTCTGCATTTCTCAGAACAATTTTTTGTTGTTTTTGTGTTTTTGGGGATCCTCGACACCTGGTTTAGTGAGAGGAAACTATGGTGTTCTGGATTTTTGGTAACACAAAGATAGCAATTATTATTGATTTCAGTTAGCCTATTTGTTGAATACTGTCTATTTATGATTGTAGTTTCCCTGATGATGAAAATAAACATTTTCGAAAGCTTGGAACTATTATAAAGAGTTTTCTTTGAGATTGCTGCTACCCCAATATTTCAGCCTTGTTTCCTAACTGTTCAGCAAATATTATATACCTGTTATATATATATATATATATATATATATATATATATATATATATACAGTAGAACGTCGATAATCCGGACGTCAAAAATCCGGACCGTCAATAATCCGGATTTGTATCTAGCAAAAATGTCTGATTCTTTTAAAAGAAATTAAGAACTTAGCAGCGAAAAACGAACCTCTACCGCAGTTCAAAAATATTTTACACATTTTTTTAAAAGCCCAAATAGTGTCTGATGTTTTTACTGTACACATGCTGCTATTATAAATTAATTACAATACAGTGTTTAAACATAAAAAAATGTTTTGATTAATTTCACCTCTAGACACTTTACTGTACAAGAGAAAACCTAAAATTTTAAAACGTTTGTTGTACTTTAATGTGCATACTGGCTTTTTTTTGAGGTAATTTCGATAATCCGGATAATTTGATAATCAGGATGGGATCCGGTCCCAATTAATCCGGATTATTGACGTTCTACTGTATATATATTTATATATATATATATATACATGAGCACTTCGAGCCAAGCAGGCTCATGGCTTGGTTTACAATCTTCCTCCATTCTTGCTTGTTCTTCGCTTTTTCTTTCCAATTGGTTGCATTGAGATACCTCAAGTCCTCATTAACTTCATGGCTCCATCTGGTCCTAGGTCTTCCTTTTCTCTTTTTACCACCTATTGTAGCGCTTAACATGATTTTAGGCATTCTACATTGGCCATTCTTTGGACATGTCCTAACCATCCAAGTCTTTGTGATCTTACAACTGCAATTATATTAGGCTCCTTATACAATTCTTCTAACTCCTTGTTTGTTCTTCGTGTCCACTGATTGTTGATTATTTTTCCCCCAAATGGACGGCGTTATGCAGAAGGCTACCAACCCTCAATAGTGGCAAACTGAGATAATCAAGTTTAAAGTTTTTATTGATTTAAAAAAATCTGTAGGATATGTTGCTACTACTTTGTAACTTTTTTTTTGTCTGTGGTTAAATATTTTGGTATTTTCTACATGTTTAAATATTTTAATTGTAAATTAAAAAGAGAAATGGCAAATTTTTGTGGATTGGTAGGTTTCTGCATTTTGCAAAGTGGGAAATTAATACCAACAATATTAAATAAAAACAACAGTAAAGTTAGAAAAATTATTTTTATTTACAGGAAAGTTAAGGATATGAATATTTAACGTATTAATTTAATAAATTTTAATATTAATTTTCTTCATCCACTTCAAAATCTAGATCTTCAACATTGACATTGTAACCCTCAACATCTTCAGTTACATTGGCACCCTGCAAATTTTGATAAAAAGTCGATGCATCAGCAGGAATAAGGTGCATCATTTACTTTAAATTTTGTAATTTCGACTCAGCGATAGGCTTTCCGTTAGGCCACAGTGGTATTAAATCGCTAAAGATTTCTTCGTTAGCAGCTCTATCTCGAGAAGATTTTTTTATAGAAATTTTTTTATACGGTTGTGAAAAATCGTGTTGTTGTATCATTAGCCGAAATGGGTCAGACTTTTCTATTTTGATTGACCTAATCTTCAAAAAATTAATTTTTTCTTTACCTTCGGTCACTTTGCGATTAGTAATTTTTTTCTCAATGTTTATTACGCCTAAAAAATCTTCGACGTGCATTTTGGCTACTACCAATGGTCTCTGCTTTCTACAATAACGCATTACCTCGATATAGTCTTTTATAGTATATAATCTTTGCTTCGTTTAAGAGCCGACTCAATATCACCGAAATCAGTGTTGTTGGGCAAAAAACTATGACCAGAACAGATATATTTTACGGTAATGCTTTATAGGTTTGTGAGTGTCCCATGCAAAATTGATTTAAGCATAAGTATTAACTTAATATTTCGATTTTGCCCACCGCAAGAATCACACCAAAGCGTAAGATGTTTGACTTCTGGAGTTAATTTAGTTGTAACATGTTTTATAAGGCAAAAGCCTATTTCTTGGGCGCCCCTTCCAGCTGAAATTTCTACCCAAACGTAGCAGTATCCTCTATTTTATTTAGCACTGTGCATTCCTGCATTATACACCCACAACTGACGCTTATAAAATACGATGCCTGTAGGTATTCTGGGAAGCGGTAGGGTTTTTTCCAAGTCAAAACTTAAACACCCTTGATCTGTTTGTTCAGTCGCTATCTTGAAATCATCTCTTCTCATTTTCTGTGCCTCCTCTGCAACTTACAAATGCTTTGTATGTTACTGCTTGAACTCTTTTTTTTTCTTCGTCCTTTTCATTATCTATTTTCATTTTAAAAGTATCGCAAACATTGCAGGTGTCTTTTTTTGTCATTGCAAACAAAGCCATCAAGGCTTTATTTTCAAATTAAATTTCGTGTAAAAAGTTAAATTTTCAAGTTAAATTGTCTTGTATGACATTAAGCTTACGGGATTGGTTTCCTCCTTTACATTGTACATTTTAAGTAAACAATTTGATTTCCTAATTTATTTAGTCTAGTTTGTTTAGTTACAATCCGTCAGTAAGATTTTGTACCAAAATTTGGAGGATAAAAATTTTAATACTATAATAATACAATATACTTGCCTGAATTTACCTGTATTGCAAGAGCAGCCTTTAAAATCATAACACTTCGATTACTGTACATTATGCTAAATAAAAAGTGTACTTTCAATAACTGTTTCACTGTATTTAAAGTTCTTTTTAACTATCTAGACCAGCGGTTCTCAATCTTTTTGAGTCATGTACCATCTAAAGTTTTTTTTTATTATATTTCTATATTTTTAGATTCTATAATCAAGACTACATGTACTACTATTTTAAGTTTTTGTGTGTTTTGTGTACCACCGCAAATAATGATATGTAGCACCGGTGGTACATGTACCACAGATTGAAATCCGCTGATCTAGACAATCTAGACCAGCGGTTCTCAATCTTTTTGTGTCATGTACCACCAAATACTTTTTATTATTTTTGGTACCATCTAACTGAAATACATATCTAACTAGGTGATCTAATTAACTATAATAGTGGTGCTGATTTTGGCTGTTTTTGCGTTTTGTGTACCACCTCAAAAAATGAAATGTACCACCAGTGGTACATGTACCACAGATTGAGAACCGCTGATCTAGACCACTACTAAAACACATTAAACACGCTGGTAAATCCGGTAAACCACACGCAAAACAATACATAAAATTATTAGGTTAGGTTATTATAGCTGTAGAGTTGTAGATCCCAATATTTGCAGAAATCTACCAACCCACTTGGATGCAAGTGGCGCTTTATTAAAATTCTACCAAGTGGGTTGAAAGGTTTCTGTTAATTAAAAGTATACTACCAAGTGGGTTGGTAGGTTTCTGCAAATTAGAATATCAGATAAATTTAATATGTGGCTTAGAATTTTTATAGTTTTATAGGTTATATATTAATCTAGAGGTGGTAGGTTTTTACAGAATGCAGAAATCGTATTTTGTTGTCCAAATATGCATCCAACCCAATATCTGATATATTGAGGGTTGGTAGCTTTCTGCATAACGCCGTCCAAATATCCTTCTAAGTATTTTTCTTTCCCATACTTGTAACATTGATTGCTCGGTTTTTGTCATAGTCCAGGTTTCTGAGGCATACGTAATACGTAACTATTGGTCACATCACAGTTTTATACGTTCTTAATTTAGCTGCTTTGGACATATTTTTGCTTCTGAGTATTCTATTGAGTGCATACATGCAACGATTCCCTGACATTAGTCTTTTGTTTATTTCTTCCCGGATATTTGTTCTACTAGAAAATAAAGTCCCTAAATATTCAAATCTATCTAACTTTTCAAATTTATACATTTTTCCTTCATTCATTGTTATCATTAAATATTGCCCTTGTTCAAATTTTTTGTCGGTCCATTCCATGTACTTAGTTTTTGTTTCATTTATATAAAGTCCTTTTTCTCGAGCTGACTTTTCTAGTCGTTCTACTACCTCTTTTAATTGTTCCTTGCTTCTGGGTAGAATCACTACATCATCCGCGAATGCCAAACATTGGTGTTTTTTTATGATATATGTGTCCTGATCTGTTAATATTAGCCTCTTTTATTATCATTTCCAATACTACATTAAATAGCAGTGATGACAACGGATCCCCCTGTCGTACTCCTTTTTTCACTTCAAAATTTTCTGTTAGTTTGTTATTTACTTTTACTCTATTTTCTGTTTTCGTAAGTGTAAGCTTTATCATTCTTATTATTTTTGGTGAAACTTCTAGATTTTTTAACGCTTTATATATTTCTTTTCTTTTTATAATATCGAAAGCTTGCTTAAAATCTATGAAGAGTGCCATTGTTGGTTTATTATATTCATAGCTCTCAGCTTGTATTTCTCTTAAAGTAAAGATGTTATCTATAGTACTTCTCCCTTTTCTAAAGCCACACTGGTATTCACCTATGCTATTGTTAAGAATTATTGCTAGTTTGTTTTTGATGTGGACTGCTAATATCTTATATATTACATTTAATAGTGCCACACCCCTATAATTTTGACATTCTGCTTTGTCCCCCTTTTTATAAAGAGGACATATCACTTGCTTCGACTCCATTGGTAGTTCTTCCTTTTCCCATATGTTTTTTAGTAATTTGTGTATTTTGTCTGTCAGCTGCGCTCCTCCATATTTTAACATTTCCGCTGTTATAGAATCACTTCCAGGACATTTATAGTTTTTTAGATTCTTAATAATAATTTCGACTTCATTTAGGGATGGTGCTAGATCTTCCGTACTGTCTCTTTGCTTATTCATTATTTCGTCTGTGTATCCTTCATTATCGTGGTTTATGTATTCCTCATTTCCATCATCTGTGTCTTCTTCATTGTGATTACTTGTGTACTCCCCGTTTAACAATTCATCAAAATATTGTTTCCACCGTGTTAATATTTCTTGGTCATCAAATATCATTTTTCCTTCTTTATCTTTGTAATAAATGGGCTGTGGTTTATATTTTTTTTTTTGATTTTTAATGCCTCGATATAAATTTCTAATAAGATTATTTTTGTAGTTCTCTTCAATGTCTTTCACCTTATCTTCATAAAATTTTCTCTTTTTATTTCGTAAAATTGCGCTGGTTTTTCTTCTTTGGTCTATGTAAAGTGTTTCCGCTGTTTTTGATTTCAGTCTTAGACTTTCTAATCGTAGCTTGTTCCGTTTCTCTATTTCTAGTTTGCATTCATCGTCGAACCATGCCTTTTGTTGTTCCTTGATTGGCTTTTTAGTATCATCTTCTACGGCTTTTAAAGTGTTTTTAATTAAGTCCCATGTTTGTTCTACATTGTCATTTTCTGTAATAAGTTCCAGTTTCTTGTTCAGTTTCAACTGGTATACCTTTTTTTCTTCTTCTGTTTGTAACCTGACTAGCTTGTTCATCATACGTTTTTCTGTTTCTGTTTCTATTTATAGTTATTATTTGTTTCATTTTTATTTCCACTAAAAAGTGGTCTGAGTCTATATTTGGCCTACTATATGAACGTATATGCATTATGCTTTTTTCTACATCCTTCTCTATTAAAACATGGTCTATTTGGTTTACCGTTTGACCGTCCGGCGATCTCCAAGTGCCCTTGTGTATCTCCTTTCTCTGGAAGTAGGTACTTTTTATTAAAAGGTTTTTTCCCTTGCAAAGTCGATGAGCATGTGTCCATTTTGATTGGTTGTTGGATGCAAGCTGTAGTTTCCTATAGTAGGCATAAATATGTCCTCTCTACCTATTTTGGCATTGGTATCTCCAAGAACTATTTTGAGATCATATTTGGGGATGCTTTCATATACTTGGTCCAGTAGGTTATAAAACTCTTCCTTTACTTCTATTTCTTTTTCTTCCGAAGGTGCATGAATATTTACAAATGAAATTTTTTGGAATTTTCCCTTTACTCTAAGAACACTAAGTCTATCAGATATTGCTCTGAATTCGACAACTGATGCTCTAAATTTATTATGTATTAAAAAGCCTGTACCTAGCATTCTATTTTGCCCTCCACTATTAAAGAATAAATAAACTTCTATTTCCTGACTGTATTGCCCTAATTGCTTTGTTTCTTGTAATGCGACGATCTGAAAACTATATCTTTTAAGTTCAAGTACCATTTGTTTTAATTTTCCTTCTTTGTGACTTTCTCTTATATTCCATGTCGCCTTTCGTATTACTTCATTTGATTTTATTGTCTTCTTTTTTGTTTCGTCTTTTCCCTCTTGTCTCCTTTTTCTTTGCCGTGTTGTCTTTATAGTATTTTTCTGTCCGTTATTACTTATTAGTTTTTTGAGCGGTTATAATTTACTTTTTCCAGCTTTTCTCTTTCGCTTTTCCATTTCCATACTTCACTATCCAAAATTAACTTTTGATATCCCACCTTTGCAATTTTCCCTTTGGTCTTCTCTTCTTTAGCAGTTGCTCTAATTTTGGATTGTATTTCTCTTTCAAGTTTTGTTAGATCATCATTTATGTATATGCGGTTCGGCAGTTCCTTGAGTTTATGTATGTTTTTCATTATTTTCATCTTTTCGTATTTGCTATCCAGTTCGACTAAGTATATTTTATCTCCCAATTTCCTTGCTTCATTTATTTTTACTTCTATAGCAATTTCCTTGTCGATAAAATTTCTTACTGATTATCTTAATATCGTTGGATTATTTGTAGTTATCGGGATGCCTTGTATAACTATATTTTTCCTTCTTTTGTCGCTTTCAAGGTATTGAATTCGCTCGTTGCAACTCATTATTTCTTTCTGCAAATTATTAATTTCTTGTAACATTTTTTCATTATTATTCTTCATTGCTGATATTTAGTTTTTATTTTCAATCTGTTCTTTTTTGAGTTCTTTTAGTTCCTCGGAAATCTCCTTCATTTTCTTATCTTGTTCTTTTTGTTGTTTTCTTATTTCTTCTGTGTCCTCTTTAAGATTTTTAACATAGACATAATTTGCGTTAGCATTTCTTTGTTGGAACCGTCATCTTTCTTTGGAGATCTGGTGGTTTTTTTAGATTGTTGAAAAGCATCCAAAACATCTGTAGCTTTTCTTTTTCCTGATTCATCCCCTGTAGTTGAATCATCGGAATCATACATTTTGCTTACACCGCGATAGAAACTGGTATCCAGGTCGACCCTTAAAAAATGCCCGCTTCTCTCAGTGTAGCAATTTCTGTGTACTTTTAGTAATTAAAAAATTTATTATTCTCTTTTTAATAATTAATTATATCTATTCTTATTGTAGTTATTTTGTAACTTTTAAAATTATTCGTTCCCACCTCTACAGATCTACCAATATTTACAAATTTTAACAGTTTTTGTTAACTTTCGTTCTTTTAATTATTGATAATTAATTTCAACATTAATGGAGGTTTATTATTTCAATATTAAAATATAATCTACTTACAGTTTAGAATTGCACTATTTTTTTGTTGCCACTAACTACTATACAGGGTGTCCAGAAACTCTACCGACAAACGAAGACAGGAGATTCCTCAGATAATTTTAAGACAATTTAACCCAATTCACCTAGTCCGAAAGTGCTTCCTAAGGAAGCTAGAGCTCTTTGAAGATGGCGTCATGTAATTAGTTTTTCCTTAATACCTCCAGAATGCTTCTATTTAGAAAATGAAAATTGGTGTACGTATTTACTTTCCGGAAATGAATCGATTCCATCCGTTGCGAATTTCTAGTACCGGCCATAGGCGTCCGTTTTGGGTAGGGCAACGGTAATTTTATCGCCTAACTTTTTTGTCTTTAATTTTTAAGCATTTTTGACTCTGAATTATTAAATTGTGAGGTATTCTAGTACTAAAAGGTACTCATACTTTAAGTCGATAGAATACACCGTTTTCTAGAAAAATCGATTTGAAAATTTTTCGTTCTTTGAATTTCAAAAAAGAAGATTAAAAAAAAATTATTTAGAAAGATGAAAACTGGTACATTTATTTATATTCCAGAGATTAATCGATTTCATTAATGGCGAATTTCTAGTACCGGTCATAGGCGTCCATTTTGGGTAGGTCAACAGTCATTCATAGCATAACTTTATTATTTTTAATTTTTAAGTATTTTTGACACTAGATTATTCAATTATGAGATATTAGAGTACTAAAAGTTACTCTTGCTTTAAGTTGGTAAAATACATCGTTATTTTTTAATTTTTTCAATTTTTTTATTTCAAATTCCCAAAACTAACAACTTTCAAATCGATTTTTCTAGAAAACGGTGTGTCCTACCGACTTAAAGTAAGAGTACCTTTTAGTACTAGAATACCTCACAATTTAATAATCCAGTATCAAAAATGCTTAAAAGTTAAAGACAAAAAAGTTATGCGATAAAATATCCGTTGCCCTACCCAAAACGGACGCCTATGACCGGTACTACAAATTCGCAATGGATGGAATCGATTCATTTCTGTAAAGTTAATATGTATACGAATTTTCGTTTTTCTAAACAGAAGCGTTCTGGAGGTATTTAAGAAAAACTAATTACATGGTGCCATCTTCAAAGAGCTCTAGCTCCCTTAGGAAGCATTTTAGGACTAGGTGAATTGGGTTAAATTGTCTTAAAAAATTATCTGAGGAATCTCCTGTCTTCGTTTGTCGGTAGAGTTTCTGGACACCCTGTACATACTAATTACCACTATTTACCACTTTTGCACAAAATCACCTTAAAATTTATCTCGCAATAGTCCTAATTTGGTGTGATATTACGGAGTGAATTAAAACAGGTGTTTCTCTAGACTAGAGGTACGCCAAAAACACCCTAATTAGCATCACATACAAATTTTAACATTACCAATTCACAAGTTATTTTGTCTATGTATTATTTATACGACCTGTAAGTTTCATGGGTTCAAAGTGGTTCGTTTTGAAAAAGATGTAGTTAAAATGGCTTGAACGAGCAACTAATCACGAGTTTAGGCAAATTTTGAACAGCCATAGCATATCCAATTTTTGTCTAACAAGAAAACAAAAAATTCAAAAATATTCAGAAACGCAAAAGGTACATTTTATTACTCTTTGAGATTTTTGGCATTCCTAATTGTTTTTAAGTTAATTCCATAAACAATTAAGATTTTTTTCAAAATTAAAAAAAAATGTTTTATTTTGAACCGAATTTTTTTCAAAACTGAGCACTTTGAACCAATGAAACTTATAGATAATATAAACAATACATAAGTAAAGTAACCTGTAGAGCGGTAACGATTAATTTTATTTGAGAAGCTAATTAAGGGGTGATTTTCGCCATTTTTTACCAAAAAATATAAGGGACCAGCAATGTTTTGAGCGTAACTCACTTACTTTTAATGTTAGAAGTTTTTTAAAAAACAAAAATAAACCTTTTTTAAACATTTCAAAAAAGTTGTAATGAATTTTCCCCGGAAAGTGCACTATTTTTGGTTATTTCACGTTGAAATATTCGATTTGGAATTTGACGAAGAAGAACCTACATTTCATTAGCTGCAACTCTGCTTCTACTGGGTCTGCAGACCTAACGCAGACACCATTTTTTAAATTTTTTATAAGCTATATTTTTACTAAGAATATTTTTTTCGCTAAAATGCTTACTTTTTGAGTTATCTCCGAAAAAACGTCTAAAAACATTTTTTTTTGGTTAACCCTTATCCGGGAAACATATTTTACTTACGTAACCGGGCAATTCGGGTTCGTTGGGCCCACCACTGTTCGTGAATGTACTATTCATATTTACCCATATATTTTTAATATTCTTTTTTCATTTTTTACTAAAGTTATATTTAAATTATCTAGATTAAAAAAAGATGCTACCATAGTATGTGGTCTACCTCGAGGGTGCGATCTATCTGAAGGATTTGCACAAAATAATGAAATGCAAGAAAACTTTTGTAGAAAAAATATTTATTCACATCAAGTAATAAACATTTGGAGCCAAATAAAGACTACCTCGATACGGAACAAGTTGCTCATCTACAGTTAGGTGTTTTCCTGGTAAATAGTATTTCTGAAAGTTTTGGTTGACTTGATTCCACACATCGCGTATTGCTGCTAATTTGTCGTTCCTTCTGCGTTCAAAACTCATGTCATTATCGTCAAATCGAACAAATCTTAGCAACTTTGTAAATCGTTATACCCCATGGTATCTTTAAATATAGTAGGTCCATAAAACTTACTCCAAAGTATATCTACATTATGGATGTTGGCACTCAGGTGCCCTGCAGTTAGTAGTATTCCAATAGAGGCATATAGCTTTGTAGAGTCGCAATATTTCCAGTTCTCTATCCCCAGGATTTCTTAGGCTTTTTTATTTGTACACTTCACTATTTCGTTCATAATTTTTTCGTCCACAAACAAACAAAAGGAATCAACAGGATCATCTACACTTTGACCAGGGACTAACATTACTTTGTGCAATTTGCTTTTTATTATGTCGCAGTATCGCATACGTCCTGTCGGTTGTGGTTAACTCTTCCAGTTAATTCCATCCTTAGTTTCAAAAATTACACACTATGAAATCTGGGAGCTTGTAGCTACACCTTCTTCTTCATTATCACTCAATACTACTTGCTGATCATCCTCTTCACTTGCTTCCGAAAGATTATCCTTAATTTCGGAGTCACTTTCAATGCCACCTACTTCAGGAGATTCTTTATCATAGGAATCCCATAAATTATTAGCAATATCTTGCAGTTCTGCAGCTGATAGTTGTTTTCGGGACATTTTATTGGCACTATCTACTTCCACTGTAATTCAATATAATTTTAGGAGCTTAGTTGTCGACACTAACATCGATATCAAGCGACTGATAGCAGATGCATTATTTATTTCAAAATATGTATAGGTACCTACCTAACAATATTATTGCATTCCAACAATAATTATCAGTTTTTAAAATTCATTTAGAATAGATATAACACCTATTGTAAGCATCTCTTTGATGTTGACATCAAGGAGATGTTTACATTGTTTGTCCCACATAGATTGTAGACTTTATTATTGGATTTCCGGAATCATAAAAGTCGTTTAGATAATCCACACAAACAATACCTGACTGCCAGTTTAACTTATGTAACAAAGATTTAGACTGCAGGTATAAAATACAAACAGGGTCCGACGGGCCCGTGTTGCCCCTTTACGTGACAAAATTCTTTCGACGCAATAATTTCAGAAATGATAATGAATATTTTGAATAGCTCATGACTATGTTGAATGAAACATACTTCTACAAAAATTCAGTGATGCATAAAATTCAATAAAATTTATCAGTTTATGATAAAAGAATTGGCGTCGCGGGCCCGTTGGACCCACTTTGCCCGGATATGGGTTAAAAATGAACACATTCACTCGCAAATAACTCGAAAAGTATTGACTTAGTAAAAAAACTCTATAGAACAAAAGTTACTTAGAATTAGTCATTTTATCCAATTCCCGACTTATTTTGAACGTATATTTCTTCACCCCCGAGACAAAATTTTTCACCCCGTATTTTCTAATTTTTGTAAAATGGAGGGGATGTAGAATTGTAAAATTTTTCTTATAATAATAGACAATTTCAACTACCTATTCCCAAATTTTCATCTTTCCTTTATTTTTTGGAGGTTTTCGTAAAATTTTGCGTTCCCTGATCGGGCTATAACAGCTTGCATTTGTTTCCCGAAATATTCAAATCTTCGATCTTTAATAACTCAAAAAGTATTGATTTATTTTAATAACTTGATATAACAAATTTTGCTTAAAATTTGTCCCTCTATCGATTTGTGGGATTATTTTTAATAAAATAGTTTTCACTACGAGAAGGGGTGGTATCCACCCCCAGGATAAAAGCTCAAGTTAGCACCAAATCAGTTTTGTTTCTTGAGGTATGCTCTAACTTGTCACCGATTTTAATGCAAATCTTGTACATTTTTCCTCTCAGCCCTTCCCTGGTTTTTCGATCGCTGGGTACCCCGCTCTATCGTTTCAAGCCAAAGCTTTTTCCTTGTTGTTCTTGGTGATTTTCATCGGAATTACTAAATACTGCTATTTATGCTTGGGTATGATCACACATTTTAAAGACCAATTGTAATTACTGTCATTATTGTTCTAAGGGGTGATTTTACGTTAAAGTTGAGTGAGTTTATACCATCAACGAGTCACCCTCCAATAAATTTGTACCAGAAATGCCATAAAAAATACGACAAAACTGGTTTAAGGTCTTCTTCTTTCAATCATATTTTATATATTGTAGCGGTTATTTACTGTAATATCTTATAATTACAAAGAAACAAGCGGTTCGTATTTATATACGATTTTATTTATATGACAGTACAGACAAATTTATTTTTACAGACTTTACTTTACAAACTTTAGCTTAAAAACTAAACTCTATTTACAAATATGCCCGTATTTATACCCAGTTGTTATTCTGGAACAATCGACGCCCATCTCTAGTTTTCAGCCTGTTTCGCCTATGTGACGTACGTTCGAGAAGTCTCTCCTTCTCTCCGCCGAGGCCTAGATCATTCGATTACGTCATTCTCGAGGTGTTTACTGTTATACGGGGGTCGGCCAAGATTTCTCTTTCGTTGCACTGCTCTCCTCTTAAGATCTGAGCGTCCCGATCAGCAACTCTAGATGAAGGCCCAGGATGGCGGAATCTACATGACTCTCCAGCTCTGCATACACCCTTCAAGAAGAAATAAGAGTCTACTGTCTTTGAAGGGTACGACATCTTCGGGTTTATGCAACACACAGTGATTTGTACACCAGTTCCTCTGAAGACAACTTCAAGCATACTTCTCACAATCTTCCAATCCAGATTTTCTACTGCATGGCCTATTTTTGGTAAAGCCAAATTTTTGATGTCATAATTACACACGATTTTCTTCAAATTAGTTAGAGCACGCCATATGTTCTCGTAGCTTGGCGTGTCCGTATAAGACTTTCTGGTCACCATATACAGCAAAGATCGAGGACCATCTTCCAATCGCAGTACTCTTCCAATTTTAGGCTGCTGATTTCTTAACTCGTCCAGGCGGCCGAACTTTCTATTGAATACGGACGATATTCCTTTAGTCATCTCGAGATCTTGGGCAATACAGTGGGCTAGAGAGACGTCTTCTGACACACTAAACAGATCTTGCTGAATTTCTGTGGTCACGCCGAATCTAGCACTCTTTCTCGCTGCATAATTTGACATAAATTCCCTAAAACTTGGTTGTGCGGCATCTTTCATCTCCGGTTGGAGGACTCGTGCTTCTTCTGTTTCATTTGAGCCAGCATATGGTGCAAGACGACTTATGTGAATAACTTTCGGTTTACCGTTTGGCAACTTCTTAATTCTGTATATTACGTCATTTATTTTCTTCTTAACTTCATACGGACCTTCCCATTTTCTTTGCAGTTTAGGACACAAGCCGCGACGACGTTGTGGATTATAAAGCCAGACAAGATCACCTACTTCGAAGCTTTCATTCTTGCATCGAGAATCATATTGATCTTTCATTCTGTCCCTGTCTATCTGGATGTGTTGTCGGGCAAGTTCATGAATGTTGTTCATTCGTAACTTCAGGCGGTCGACATATTCTTCGCCTGCAACATGTTCCTCGGAAGGTCTGCAGCCAAACTCTAGGTCGCAGGGCAAACGAACTTCACGACCCAACATCAGGCAGGTTGGTGTTTGACCTGTAGTTTCATTTACGGCCGAGCGGTAGGCCATCAGGAATAAATTAATGTGTTGGTCCCAATCTGGCTGATGTTCAGATACAACTTTGGACAAGTGTTAACCCATCGTTCGGTTCATCCTATCGACCATCCCATCTGATTGAGGATGCAGGGGTGTTGTTCTGGTCTTATTGGCACCAATCAATTTACAAACGTTTTGGAAAAGAGCTGACTCAAAGTTTCGCCCTTGGTCGGAGTGGATCTCCAAGGGAACACCAAATCGCCTGAAGAATTCTTTAATAAGTATCTCTGCAACGGTAGCAGCTTCTTGATTCGGTAATGCATAGGCCTCGGTCCATTTCGTAAAATGCTACCATGGCTACCAGGATGTATTTATTTCCAGCATCAGTTTCTGGAAATGGACCTGCAATGTCGATTGCTACTCTTTCCATAGGACTGCCAACATTATACTGTCTCATGGGTGCTCTCTTTTTACCAACTGGACCATTACCGGATGCACACAGTTCACATTTCCGGCACCATCTTCTTACATCATCTTTACAGTTCACCCAATAGAACCGTTCTCGAACCTTTTGCAGAGTCTTCGTAATACCAAAATGTCCACCTGATGTACCGTCATGCAACTGACGCAATACTTCTGACACTTTACTTTTAGGTACAATCAACTGAAGCTTAGATTCTGCACCATCATCGTTTTCAAAGGTTCTCTACAGAAGATCATCTTTTAGTATCAGGCAGTTCCATTGGCTTCAGTAGGCCTTGACTTCCGGACTACATGCACTAATGTTTTGCCAACTAGGTCTCTCACCTCGACGCATCCAATCCAATACTCTTTTTATACATGGATCATCTTCTTGGGCGTGTTGTAACTGTTGGGGCTGCCATTGTTCATTAACTACGGTGGTTCGTCTCACGGGGCAAAATCGTTCCTCTAATTTGGCACAGTGATTACAATTTGCACTGCATGGTCGTCTCGAAAGGGCATCAGCATTTGAATAAACTCTTCCGGCCCTATGTTCTATCTCGTAGTCATATTCTTGTAATCGTTCTAACCATCTTGCCATCTGGTCCTCTGGATTACGGAATTGTATGAGCCATTTTAGAGCAGCGTGATCTGTTCGAAGAAGGAACTTTCTGCCATACAAGTATTTATGGAAATGTTCGCAAGCCTTCACTACACCCAGCAGTTCTCTTCTGGTAACGCAATAGTTTCTTTCTGGTTTCGACAGGACTTTGCTGAAATTAGCGATGACTTTTTCCTGTCCATCCTGGATTTGGGAGAGAAAAGCTCCTATGGCACTGTTGCTAGCATCGGTATCCAAAACAAATTTTCCTGCCTGTCCCGGGTAGGGGTAGCTTAATATCGGTGCACTGATCAGAGCCATTTGTAGTTGTTCAAAAGCTTTTTGGCGCTCTTCACTCCATATATATTCTTTGCCCTCCTCCGTCAACTTTGTTAGGGGCTTGGAGATATTGGCAAATCCTTTGACAAATCGTCGGTAATATGTACATAGGCCAAGGAAACTTCTAATTTCATCACTGGATAAGGAAATGAGTCTATACTCGCAATCTTATAGTTTGTATGTTTATTAGTTGTTACAATCAAGGGGCGACCGGTTTCGAAGCTTACATTTTATGCTTCATCATCAGGCCCAGTACAAATAGTCTTCACGTGTACAAACTACTCGCTAAAATTAACAAAAAAGGCGAAATGTACATATATATAAAAATTATAAAAAACAACTATGTCTAGGTTGTGATCAAAAACACACCATAAAGCAAACCAACTGTGGGGTATTGAACTCAGTGTTCCATAAAGTGTATATTGTGACTTTTTATATTGGGAGTGACCAGTCTGATGTAAATTGCTTGGTATATAAATTTTAATATATACTACCCTCAATCCTCAATTGCTTAAGGGTTGAGGGAGTGTAGACAAAAGTGTATAAATGATCAAAATACACATAAAGTTTTTTTGCAATAGGTTTGTACTTACATATCAGTACTTGGAACTGTTCTACAGCCAAGGATAATTTTTTCGGAAGTCACCAGCCCCATCAAAAAGCAGATAAGTTATATTTTTTTTGGATCTTAAGTTGCAAATGTATAATTTTTTGTAAGAACAGTTGGTTTTTGTCTTCAAACTTTTTATGCAGTTGTTTTCTTTAATGTTGTATAATAATGTTTGTATTGGTGTAAAAACATTTAAATATAAAAATTGGACATCACTCACAAATTAACATTCACAAAATTTTTATTGAAAAGTGGGTTTTTTCTCTCAGGATGCCATGGAGGTATTTTATTTTTTCAATTTCTTATATGTCAGATTTCCCACTGCTTTTGAGTGACATATCTTCTTCTTTTTTGAAAGAGCTGGTGACCACCGGTCTTAGGTGTTAAGATTGTACAGTTACTTACAAACAAATTATGTGCTGTGCAGCCAAAGTATCAATACGTGGAAGGGCGATATCCATGTTTTGCGTATGTATACATTTATCCGTTATTCTTATTTATACTTATATAATATATTATGTGTGTGTATGTATGTATGTGCATGTGTGTGTTTATTCATTTACCTATGTAAAAATTATTTCATGTTGTGATTAAATATGTTGTATGTGCGTGTATGTGTGTGTGTTTGTGTGTGTGTGTGTGTGCGTGTATGTGCATGTATGTGTAGAGGTACGCGTACCTCTGTTCGTGGTGACATGCGTACCAAAATACGTGCGCATGCTCGCCACGATCAGCAGGTTGTCCGACTATAACACAAAAAAGAAACGTTTTTTGAGGTTTATTGGTTGATAATTAGTTACTAATTTATTAATTGAATAAACGATAAAAATAAAAAATAATAATAACAACATTCTACTTAATGTAAGATACGGATTGAGAATTCTTGGAAAAAAGTTATTTTAAAGGGAAAAATTTTTTTTCACATACATACATTTGTGCATGTGTGAGTTGGACTTATTCAGCTTATACAGTTGTGCATATGTGAGTTAGACTTGTTCGGCTTAATCCTTATGTATAAATAAAAAATAAAAATAATACCAAAAATACATATTAAAATCCATTATATACAACAAGACAACTACAGACACATAGATAATATGACAAAAATACAAAATACATTTGTGACAAACAGATTTTACCTGAGGACATGATCACACACACACACACACATACATGCACATACACGCACACACACACACACACACACACACACACACACAAACACACACACATACACGCACATACAACATATTTAATCACAACATGAAATAATTTTTACATAGGTAAATGAATAAACACACACATGCACATACATACATACACACACATAATATATTATATAAGTATAAATAAGAATAACGGATAAATGTATACATACGCAAAACATGGATATCGCCCTTCCACGTATTGATACTTTGGCTGCACAGCACATAATTTGTTTGTAAGTAACTGTACAATCTTAACACCTAAGACCGGTGGTCACCAGCTCTTTCAAAAAAGAAGAAGATATGTCACTCAAAAGCAGTGGGAAATCTGACATATAAGAAATTGAAAAAATAAAATACCTCCATGGCATCCTGAGAGAAAAAACCCACTTTTCAATAAAAATTTTGTGAATGTTAATTTGTGAGTGATGTCCAATTTTTATATTTAAATGTTTTTACACCAATACAAACATTATTATACAACATTAAAGAAAACAACTGCATAAAAAGTTTGAAGACAAAAACCAACTGTTCTTACAAAAAATTATACATTTGCAACTTAAGATCCAAAAAAAATATAACTTATCTGCTTTTTGATGGGGCTGGTGACTTCCGAAAAAATTATCCTTGGCTGTAGAACAGTTCCAAGTACTGATATGTAAGTACAAACCTATTGCAAAAAAACTTTATGTGTATTTTGATCATTTATACACTTTTGTCTACACTCCGTCAACCCTTAAGCAATTGAGGATTGAGGGTAGTATATATTAAAATTTATATACCAAGCAATTTACATCAGACTGGTCACTCCCAATATAAAAAGTCACAATATACACTTTATGGAACACTGAGTTCAATACCCCACAGTTGGTTTGCTTTATGGTGTGTTTTTGATCACAACCTAGACATAGTTGTTTTTATAATTTTTATATATATGTACATTTCGCCTTTTTTGTTAATTTTAGCGAGTAGTTTGTACACGTGAAGACTATTTGTACTGGGCCTGATGATGAAGCATAAAATGTAAGCTTCGAAACCGGTCGCCCCTTGATTGTAACAACTAATAAACATACAAACTATAAGATTGCGAGTATAGACTCATTTCCTTATCCAGTGGTATAATGGACTCGCATTGGCAACCTTTTCATCATCTAATTTCATGTTTATCTTTTGGTACTGGCCAATCTTTAATTGCTTCAATCTTTTTAGGATCAGCTATTACACCGTTACTCGATACAATATATCCCAATTACTTAACTTCTCGTCGAAACATGTGACATTTCTTCGGACTTAACTTCAAGTTCGCTGCCCTCAATCGTTGAAAGACTTCTATTAAATTCTTGGCGTGTTCATCAAATGACCTTCCAACCACAATTACATCATCCAAGTAAACCAGGCATGTTTTCCATGTTAGACCTCTTAAAACTGCCTCCATTAATCTTTCAAATGTGGCAAGGGCATTACATAAACCAAACGGCATAGCCGTAAACTGCCAAAGCCCTGATCCTATCGAAAATGCGGTTTTCTCCCGATCGGCTGGCTCCATGTCTACTTGCCAATATCCACTTTTTAAATCGAATGTGGAAAACCATCGAGAACTGGAGAGATTATCCAATGTATCGTCTATTCGGGGCAAAGGATAACTATCTTTTTTTATTACCGCATTGAGCTGGCGGTAGTCGATACAAAAACGCGTCGAACCATCTTTCTTCTTTACTAGAACTACTGGTGATGTCCATGGACTGTTCGATGGTTCAATTACCCCTTGTTTGTCCATATCCCTGATAATCTCTTCGGCTTAATCTCTTTTCGCAAATGGAAGTCGTCTAGGCCGTTGTCTGATTGGCTGAGCGTTTCCGGTATTTATTTTATGCGTTACTATGCTTGTTTTGCCTTTATTCTTCTTATCAATAGCAAAAACATCTTGAAAGTCTATCAGCATAGACCTCACTTTTTCCGTTCGTTTATGATCAAGATCTTGGCATCTTTCAATGATCATCTCGACCAGGTCTTTTGGATACTTTGACTTCGATGATTTCTCATTGGTATTCATAGAGCAAATTGAAGCCACGGATAGCAGTTTCCCTTAAATTCATAACTCTTACAGGGATGACATCTCGAACTTTTACCAAAGTTTTCGCCGTTAGGAACTCGACATTATCCACATCTTCGACCATCCTTAAACTTCCCTCTCGGCAGTGTCCATCAAG
Organism: Diabrotica virgifera virgifera; assembly: GCF_917563875.1. Classification (NCBI taxonomy): domain Eukaryota; kingdom Metazoa; phylum Arthropoda; class Insecta; order Coleoptera; family Chrysomelidae; genus Diabrotica; species Diabrotica virgifera. Next base: position 72,544,437 of record NC_065452.1, on the reverse strand, counting down.
CATGGTCATCAGAATTTTCTCACTATTACCGGGTATGGTTACGTCGCATGTAGTTAGTAAGCGGATGACATATTCTTTGTCGTCGTGAAAGGGCAACTCTTCACCATTGATCCTGAGAACTCCATTTTGAACATCCAATATTGCCCCCACTTTTGTTAGTACGTCCATCCCCAATATGAACTCGTCGGAGATCTCGGCAATTAATACTTGATGTTCAGCTGTGGTCTGGCCAATGGATATTGACATATTAGCCTCGCCATATGTATTAATTAGCTCACCAGTCGCTGTTCTAAGCTTTACTGTTGCAGGTGATAACTTATGGTGGCCTCGTACTACGTCTGGACGTGCGATAGTTCTCGTTGCACCTGTATCCACCAAAAACGAGCTACATCTATTATTGATACGACCTTCGATGTATAAGTTGTGGATTGCACCGGAGGACGTAAGGTTGACAGTTACTATGGGGGCTTTAGTTCTCGAGGTCGGCAGTTGCCCCTTGGTGTCGACCCGCTCTAGTTTTCCGACGGCCGTACGATCTTCCTGCAATTACGACGAATGTGGCCTACGTCGCCGCAATTCCAACATCTAGGCTCGCGTCTCTTTGGCATCTCGGTACGAACTACTCTCCGTATCATTTCCTCCAGAGGTCCATCGTTGTGTTCGTCACTTTCTTCAATGGTTCTTACTCTATGGCTTCGTGAAGTTTGACTAGCCGTTTCGTGCTCCAATGCCATAGCAAGTGCTTCTTCTAAAACTTTCGGTCTTGCTAGTCGTAAGGCTTTCTGTAGTTCACTCTCTTTCAACCCATTGATGAAGGTATCTACGGCAATTTCTTCCAAAATACTGTGTGGCGCCTCCGGATAAGCCAACCGCACCACACGAGCAACATCTGCTTCAAATTCTTGCAGATTCTCACTTGCTCGTTGACTTCTACTTCGCAGTTGTGCTTTGTATACTTGTTGTAGATGAGCATCTCTATAGCGTTTTTCTAGACGAGTGAACAAGGTCTGGTAACATTTTTCTTGACCCTTAGGAATTGACCTTAAGATATCTGCAGCATCACCTCGTAAAGCAGCAGTCAATGAAACAGCCTTTTCTTGTTCGGTCCAATGATTGGCGGTCGCAATAGCTTCAAATTATCTAAGATATATGGACCAAGAGGACTTTCCATCGAATGGTGGTAATTTGAATCTCATATTATGCGACGTTTCGTCTCTCGGTAGTTCATCTTTCACTACAGGATCTAACGCTGCTGCATTAACTGATGGTTGTACTTTTGTATCGGTTATCATGCTCTCTAGTTGTTTGATCTTTTCTTCTACGGTCTCTACACTTTTCTGCATCTTATCGAATGTTCTAGAAACTTCTCCAAATTTCTCGTCGTTCTCTCTACAAATGTCATTAATTACTTGAGAAACACTTTCAAATTTCTCGTTGCTTTTTCTAGAAGTTTCATCGATCGTTTCAGAAACAGTTTTTAATTTCGATAAGATTACTTGTTCTGCTGACTGGAAGTGGAACGTCTCTGGGTCATCTCCGTTCTTCGTGAGGACATCCTTGAGTCGTGCTTGTAGGACTATCTTGCACCCACTGCTGTCTAATTCGTACTCTTCTAATTGTTCACGTAGCTGTTTTATGGTCAGTTCTTGTAGCAACATCTTTGGTCGGCACACACGTACTTTTCAAAATGTCTTAAGTCTTTCCGAATACCGAACAATCAACGCACTTCGATTATTCCCGACGAATAAAGTTCAAAAGTCTTTTAAAAGTCTTTCCGAATACCGAACAATTAACGCACTCCGATTATTCCCGACGAATAAAGTTCAAAAGTCTTCTTTTTTCACTTCTCATTTATTTACACTCCACACCGTTAACACCACGGTAGCGGTTATTTACTGGAATAACTTATAATTACAAGGAAACAAGAAGTTCGTATTTATATACGATTTTATTTATATAATAGTACAGACGAATTTATTTTTACAGATTTTACTTTACAAACTTTAGCTTAAAAACTAAACTCTATTTACAAATATGCCCGTATAAATATACCAGTTGTTATTCTGGAAAAATCGATGCCCATCTCTAGCTATCAGACTGTTCCGCCTACGTGACGTATGTTCGAGAAGTCTCTCCTTCTCTCCGCCGAGGCCTAGATCATTCGATTACGTCATTCTCGAGGTGTTTACGGTTATACGGGGGTCGGCCAAGATTTCTATTTCGTTACAATATCTTAATATTCTCAGTACAAATAAGGCAGATAAGAAAAAATTTAGAAATTTGTTTAATCTGTAAATTTTACAGCGATTTCTGAGGCAGGCATGGAATCTTCAAATATAGAATATTTTTAATTATAAGTGTGGTTTATTTTCAAAAAATTATAGTGGCTTTTGTAAAAATACCACAACAAAGTAATATAAATAATGAAAATTTTCACCACTTCGGAATGAAGGAAAGTTGGTATAACGGTTGTATTGTTATTTATATTATAAAAAAACTTTTACAGAAATTTTTATTTTAAACTTACCAAAAATTAAACTAGACCAGGGCTTAAAGAAAAAATAAATCGATTTTTAAATAGAGCACATATTAACTTGTAAATTTTTGCATTGTGTTAGAGATGACGTCAGGAAAAATCTACAATATAAAAATTGGTAGAAATGCATAATTGCATTTGCAGTACACAAAATGCATCCAAAAGTGCATAACATGTAATAATCAGTATAATAAGGGCCAATTTTGTCACTGGGGGAGTTTCTGGGTTTGTGGGCTCGCTGAACATAAATACGCCATCAGAACCGAACCTCGGAGCACCTGGTGACCAGGGATACTGCTAAGGCACGTCATCTGGAGATTCGAGGATGTTCCTTACTAAGTTGATACAAACATATTATTCGGGGGGTTTTTGGGGCGCTGAGCACGAACACGCCATCAGAACCTACCACTGGAGTATCTGATGCACAGGGCCACTGCTATGGAAGGTCATCTTCTGGATTTTCGAGGGTTTTCGACACTAAATTGATGCAAGGAGATTACTTAGTGTTTCTAAGTATTTCTAAACACGAATTCGCTATCTGTTTGCATCAATTTAGTGTTCGGAAAGCCTCGAAATTTGACACCAGGTGCTCCGGGGATTAGTTTTAATGGGGTAGTCGTGTTGAGCAATCCCACAAACAGACTAGTAGTCTGCTTGCATCGATTTAGTGTGGAGAACTCTTGAATCTCCAGAAGATGTATCTTAGCAGGGATCTTGGGCACCCGGTGCTGCGGGAGTCAGTCTGCGGGGGTCAGTTCTTATGGCGTATACAAAGTTAGCGATCCCAAAAATCCCCGAGTAATAAAATCTGGCCTTCAATAAACTGATTTTGATATGTTTATGTACTTTTGGATGCATTTTATGCACTGTAAATGGTAATGTATTTGGTGCATTTCCACCCTTTTTCTATTGTAGACATTTTTGCTGACGTCAACTCAAACAGAATGCAAAAAGTGGCATGTCATTAGGTGTTGTATTTGAAAATAGGTTTATTCCGGTGTTTTTATTTCTAAATGCCCTGGTCTAATTGGCAAGACCGTTGGTATTAGAGTATATTATAATACTAACTTTACATTTTGTTACTGAGATCATATTATATATTATCAATAAAGTTCCAGTAAAAATCTGATATTTAACGTTGCAATGTTTTTTATAGTGTACCTATTACATAACATGTAATGAAACATAAACATATTACTGGTATACATATGCTAACAACAGCATTTTTGCATCGCTCTGATATATTCCAAAATATTTTGATATAAAACAATAATTGATATACATTTACAGCAAATCTATTTAACGTGCTCCGAAAAAATAACATTGTTCTCTTGTTGCTTCTTGTACCTACATGTATAAATTAACAGTAAACGTATTATAAGGGTAAAAATAACAAAAAAATGTTGGTTTTATGGATAAAGTTAATAGAAAATTGCTATAAAAGCGTATGTAAACATTTGAAAATACAGTTAGGGTCAAACACAGATTAACATGAATTTTAGATATTAATATAATATGGTTTGAGCCCATATCTAGAAGATCTTTTCATGACCGCAATGTCGAAATCTAACAATAAAACACTGAAAATTTTTATTTTCAATACTGTCACAAAATTTATTAAAAATTATTTTCACTACAGCTGCTTCGGCAGAATGCCTTTCTCATGTGATATGCACATATCGAAAATGTGTTGGGATAGTTTTATAACAATAAAATTCTCACAATAAAACACGGCCCTGTTCATCTCATCCAAAGTTAAATGACGCCGCTCCATAAAAAAACAATATTTTTAATGCACTACTAAATAAGAACGTTATAGCACGAACAAAATCAAATCAAAACTACCACAATATTTACTGCAGTATACATACCACAGTTTTTTTCCTGTCCTGTTAAAAATTTTGTCAAATAATCGTTATCACTTTTGACGTTTTGTTTTACTCACAAAAATGTACAGAATTAGCAACTGTATAAATATTCAATGGAAATTAAATGACCACATGAATTTATTTTTAATAATTTTATTGTTAATTGATGGATTCGACCGTTACTTGATGGAAGTTCATTTTATCTCACAATAAAACACTGAAAACTTTTGTTTTCTATACTTCCACAAAATTTATTATTTACAACTATGTGACTACAGCTGTTTTGGCAGAGTGCCTTTCTCAAGTGATATAATTTACAATGTGTTTGCCTTTTTAAGTCTCTAACTGAAGAGGTTGAGGAGTTGGGAGCCATTTTATTTCCATTGAATATTTATACAGTTGCTAATTCTGTACATTTTTGTGAGTAAAACAAAACGTCAAAAGTGATAACGATTATTTGACAAAATTTTTAACAGGACAGGAAAAAAACTGTGGTATGTATACTGCAGTAAATATTGTGTTTTAATTTGATTTTGTTCGTGCTATAACGTTCTTATTTAGTAGTGCATTAAAAATATTGTTTTTTATGGAGCGGCGTCATTTAAGTTTCGATGACATGAACAGGGCCGTAGGCCTTCTTTAAGGTGATAGGAGGGAAACTACTCTAGCAGAGCACATGGGAGTTTTCCAAAGTCTTATACATATTATAAGTCGATTGTGGTGACGTTTTTGTGACACTGAAAGTCCAGCCGAACCCCATCTAGGACGTGAGCTCGCTACAACAATATCGATTTTTAGTGTTAACCACTAGAAAACAACCAACAATTGACTAGCGACTTGGAGCAAGCACACCAGGTAACCGTAGGCCGTGATACTGTAAGAAATCGTCTCCATGAAGCCAATATTCACAGTCGAAGGCCATTGAGATGTCCACCTATCTCCAGAGCCAAACGCGCGCTGCAAGATTAGAGTGGTGTCAGGAATATCAAAACTGTAATGCAAATGATTGGACTATACTAAATTTGCAATCAATATGCAATAGAAATAAACAAACCAAGACACGTTATACTTTGGATATCATGATTTGGAATTTAAAATGTATATATGTTACAGTTCAAGTTGATTATCCAGTTGGAGTTGACTATTCCTAGTTTGAGTCAACTCCAATGGCTGATTTCAGTAAAAGTTGATTATAAACATAAAATAAAGATTTTTATTCAACATTTACTAGTAAAAGTAGACTTCAACTAGAAAAAGTATACTCTTCCCAATACCATTTAGTAAGAGTTGATTCACACAAACAACCGATTGGAATAGAAATTAAATGTTACTTATAATATGTTCAAATTAGTCCAGGCTGTATCGTCGCCCCCGTTAGGTAAATTATTCCGATTCAATTTTTTTGCACAAACTTACTCAAAAAAGATCTTTATAACAAATCCACAGGGTGTCAAGCGGTACCGTGGTCAAAATTAAACAAATTCACAAAAATAATTTTTTTACTTCACCAATTTTTTTTAGATCGTGTGGGTCATTTTGAGCAAAAAAGGTCTCTTGTGATTTTTCTCTAAAATTGATTGTTGTCGAGTTATACAAATAACCCTTCAAGACTTAAAAACTCGGTTAAAAATAATTATTATGAAAAGTCAGAAAGTGACCAAAAAGTTTATAGCCCCCTCTTCAAGATCGTGAAGAAATTTTTGTCATTATTTTACTACTAAGGTGGTATTTTTAATTATTAACAATGAGCGGTAAGTGCGTATTAGGCGGCCGTCAATGGTGAGTGCGAAAGAGATGCACCATTCCAGCCGTCCAATGGTACATCTCACTCACACTCGCATTAACGGCCGCCTCAATACACCCTTAGTGCTCAGTGTTGATAATTAATGATGAATTATTATGAAGGTTTTGACTTTCATAATAATTATTTTTAATGGAGTTATTAAGCCTTGAAAATGGTTATTTTCACTTTTTTCAAATTTTAAATTGTATATAACTCAAAAACAACCAATTTAAAAAAAAAAATTACCCGAAGAATCTAAAAAAAATTTGTCCAAAGTAAAAAAAAAAAATTTTGCGAATTTGTTTAAAAAAAAATTGTTTAAACAATTTTTCAGCCACAATACCGCCTGGCACCCTGTGGATTTATTATAAAGACCTCTTTTTGAGTAAGTTTGTGCAAAGAAATCGAATCGGAATAATTTACCTGACGGGGGCGACGATACAGCCTGGACTAAATCGTGATAAGTAGTTAAAGTTAAAACGGTCAAAACAAAGAGACGCACACTCATCAAAAAAGCACGTGAGATTATACTCCTATAAATCGTATATATACATCAGGGAAGTAAGGCAAAAATATATCATGTTCGGGACACTTGAGCAGCCAGGTTGCAAATAGGTTTTATGGGTACTATATACCTAATACATTATAAATACAAAAATTCCCGTCACAGTTTGGACGAGAAATTTAGTTATTAACAAATAAGGGTCAAAATGGGAGTTTTTTCGTTTAAATCGCTACAGGTAAAAATAGGGTGTTTAAATATCTAATTTATAATATTCTTCTTTTAGTAGATGAGTCTTTAGGTTTAAAATAGCACTTTTTGAATTTTGGTCCGATCATTTGTTGCTTCGGATATTGCAAAATAAAACTAAAATTTCGAAAATAAAAAATTTGCTATAACTTTTGCGAAAATGAATTTAAGACTTTAATATCGAACGAAAAGTTGAGTCAAACAGTACGGACAATGCACAAAAATTTTTAAGACGATTCGTCAATCAGTTTGAATTTTATTCAATTTGTTTATTGCAAAGAGCTTTTTTTTGTCAATGGTATTGTTCAGCAAATAATAATGATATAGCAATTCTCTGACAACAATATGAAAGAACAATAGTCATGTTTTCAAACCATTTAAAAAAATCATTAAAAAGTCATTTTTATCATTCAGAAAATAGTTTACTAAAATAGAGTCATTTTTGGCTTATAAACAATTTGAATAACTTTGTAAATATTGACTGTAGGATAAAACTACACTGGGATTTGAAAAACTGGTAGTTTTATACGAATTTTCAAAGAAAAACTTTTCGCCTAGGTTAATTACGATCAAGGTTAGCCACTTTTTTTTATTTAATTGACGGCTAATTTGTTTATAACAATTAAGCAACCTAACTTAAGCTATTTTGAAGTTGAAGATATATAGTTTATGTGTAAAAGTGTGAGTAAACTTTGAACCTCAACAGAGTGGTTAATAAAGTTTTAAAATTGGCTCCGAACGGAATTAATTCGTGGTCGGTGGAGGGGAATTAATAAAATCCGTGCACTCAAAAAATTAAATTGATTCTGCAAATATATGCTGCGATTAATATCTCCGGAGCTTGTTGATGGATTTTGATCATAATTTTTTTAATTTGTATATACTCGTAGTCTTATAGAGTGCGTTATGTACACACATCCCCACCTAACATTACAAAATGTTAGAAGAAACTCCCCTTATCACTCAGGGATATGAAAAATAGATTACGACCGATTCTAAGACTTACCGAATATACATATATAATTTCATAAAAATCGGTCAAGCGGTCTCGGAGGAGTATGGAAACCAACACTGTGACAGGAGAATTTTATAGATGTAAATATATAGATGGCTATTAACAAATAGGGGTTGGTGATAAAAGAGTGAAAATTAAGGGTTGAATGTATTTTTTAATTCTACATCATATAAAATTAAGGTAAATAATTTTGTCCAAAAAAATAAAAAAAGATGTCAGGGGGGGCAGCCCCCTTATAACTTATGGGTATAAAAAATAAGTTAAAAGCTCTTCTCCGTCCTATAGGATATATGTGTAAAAATTCATAAAAATCGGCCAAGCTGTTTCGGAGTAGTATGGTAACTAACACTGTGACAGGAGAATTTCATGTATATATAAGTAATTGCGAATTAAATAATAAAAGTGGCTAACTTTGACCCTAATTAACCAAGGCAAAAAGTTTTTTCTAAAAATTCGTGTAAAAATACCAGCTTTTGAAATCCTAAAGTAGATTTACACTATAGTCATTACTAACAAAGCTATTCAAATTATTTTTAAGCCAAGAATGACTCTATTTTGCTAAACTTTTTTCGGAGTGATAAAAACGATTTTTTAATGATTTTTTTCAACACTTTGAAAATATAACTATTCTTCTTGCATGTGGTTTCCACATAATTGCTATGTCATTATTATTTTCTGAATAATAATATTGCGAAAAAAAGCCCTTTGCGATAAACAAATTGAATAAAATTTAAAATAATAGACGAATCGTCTTAAATTTTTTTGTGCATTATACGGAATGTTTGATTCAATTTTTCTTGCAACATGAAAGTCTTAAGACCATTTTTGCAAAAGTTATAGCACATTTTTTATTTTTGAAATTTTAGTTTTTTATTACAATTTCCGAAGCAAAAAATGATCGGACAAAATTCAAAAAGTGACATTTTAAACTTTGGCTGATCTACTAAAATACGAATAATTTAAATCTAAATAATATATATAATTACCCTATTTGTACCTGTAGCGATTTAAACGAAAAAACTGCCAATTTTGACCCTTATTTGTTAATAACTAAATTTCTCGTCCAAACTGTGACGGGTATTTTTGTATTTATAATGTATTAGGTATATAGTACCTAAAAAACCCATTTGCAAACTGGCTGCTCAAGTGTCCCGACAAAAACCTTATTTCTCTGGACTAATAATCGACATTTACTGAATTGATCCAGGAATAGTCAACTTCAACTAGTAAAAGTTGAATTAAATTTTTCAAATCAACTTTTACTGCTCGTTTTAGTTGGAGTTGACTCGATCTAGGAATAGTCAACTCTAACTGAGAATCAACTTGAACTGTAACATATATTATATTGTAAATTATGATTTGGGAGTGCTCCTAGTAGCATTTAACGTGTCTTGGTTTGTTTATTTCTACTGCATCTTGATTGTAAATTTAGTATAGCTTTATTTAAAATAAATATACATTTAATTGCACTTGAAGGCATTCTCATTATTTTTGAGATTTCAACAATTTTTTTAATATATTAAATACTATTAATTACTACAAATCGATTATTATTTATCCAAAATATTTAAAGAAGAAATTACGTCTCTTTCTAAAAATATCCCTAGACTTTTCCGATAATGTGTGTATTTTACTGTGTTTCTACAATTTGTAGTCTTCGACTGAATAGGCTGAGGAGTTGATAGCTGTTTATTTTAAGTTGGTCATTTAAAATTATAATCTGTATTTTTTAATTAATTAATGATTTCCATAGCTTCTAATCAACTAAAAAATAATAATAAATATGGAAATTAATAAATTTAAAAATACAGATCTAATTCTGAATGACCAACTTGAGACAAACTGTTCCTCACTACTCAAGTTATTCAGTTAATGACTATACTGCCGTGCTAAGCCCAACGGCAGGATCTGATTTTTTATCGAAAATAAGATTTTTGTATTTTTAGGTAGAATAGGGTATTTAGTATATATTTATAAAGTCTTTGGAGTTGTAGAAGCATTATATTTTAAATAAAATTGCAATTTTGTTAGCGGTATCTACACTTTTCAGTTAAAATACTAAGCAATTTGGCGGCAAATGTTAAATACTATGGCGTTTTGACGGTATCTGCTACAGTTGCCGTCCATATACCTTAGCATATTGCACTTACCGCTAATCTACTTTCAAGAATTCTACGCCTACATTTAGAAACCGCCAAATCGCCTTAGTATTACAAAGTAAATTCGGCGTAACTTTACAAGGTTAACTTATTGTGTTAGTTAAAAGAGTTGTGTTAGTAAAAGAAATAATTAGCGAGGATGGTAAGAACTTTTCGAGATTATTATATCTATTGAAATATATTTTCATTTTTGTTTATACTATTTCAAGAATTAACCATTTATGTTGTCCTAAACAATGTGAATCTGCGCCAAGTGGATGATTTATATGTATGTTTACCCTTTGTTAGGTTGCAACAACTAAATCAATGCAACCCATTGATTGCATTTTTTTTGTTTCAACACAAGCTATTATCATTGTTTAACTAGACAATGTCTAATAGTAGTCTAATTATACAATGCTATTATAGATACGGGATTGTAGATTTGGGATATCTTTACCTTATCTTTTGAGAATCCTTTACATAAGTCTTATACAAAAATGCTGGTTTTATTCCTTTATAAATTTTCTAAGAATGCGTCAGGTACCTGGATAATGATCCAAAAATTTGTTTGCAAGAAACAAAATAAAAATAGCTGAGAAGAGAAAGTCAAAAGTATGGTTTACAATCACATTTACAGTTGAAGAATTCTTTAAAACGCAGATGTTTAAACAGCTATAACAATCTGAACGGATTCTGGTTTTTCGTTGTATAAGTACAGTTCTGCCCAAATTATTAGACGCACTATAAAAGATTTTATAAAAAAATGATAATTATGAGGTAATACCATTGTAATACTAAATAGGTTTTGTGTATGTACCGGACACAAAGTATGGTGTTTGATTGTCTATTAAATTGTCTATATTGAATCGCAAATAGAACATTAATATTAATGAACCAATACGTATTTAATGACTCTTGAAAGAAAACAGATATAACGAAAACTAAATATTGTCGATTTGTTGTTGTCATATTGTGGCTCAACAAAATAATAACATTTAATAGTACTTTAATTCTTTCAATTTAATAAACTGGAATACACAGAAAACCTTTCTATTTCATATCAATCACAACTATAAACCACATACCGCTAATAGGCTTAGTTTTATAGTAAGTTTTGATAAAACGTTTTAGCGGTATCTACCTCTTTTTATATAAAACTTTGTTTTAAAATATAATTAACGGTTCCCTTAATAAACTGGGGCATATATCCATGCATAAAAACTATTAGCTAGTCCATAAATCCCTAACGGGCCAAAATTTTAGCATTCAATTTTGAAATCGATTTTGCCACCATTTTCTCAAATGTTAGTTACCGCCTTTGGGCCTAGCACGGCAGTATAAAGCGAAGACGCACAGTAAAATACATCATTTGAGAAAGACACCCTGTCGAAGTAGCTGTAGTGACATTAATTTTGTGGAAATAAATAAAGAATCTAGCCGGTTAAGATAGTGAAAAAATACCCTCAGCTATATTCCAAAAATAAAAATATCATCTTGTTAGTCATAAAAAAATTATTCGACAAAAAAAAATGGAAAAAAGATACCATACCTGAATGAAGAAAAGATACCATCCGAATGGAAAACTGCAAGCATATTATGCTTGCAGTTAAGCACCGTACACAAGAAAAGGAGTAAACATGACTGCACAACTATAGTATTTTTACTACAAAAACGTTATTACGTAGGTCAAAATTTTTGACGTAAGAGAACTGTCAAAACATTAGAATGTGACTTTTCATTATCGCCATGTTTATTATAAACATGCCAATAATGAAAAGTCACATTCTAATGTTTTGACAGTTCTCTTACGTCAAAAATTTTGACCTACGTAAAACGTTTTTGTAGTAAAGATACTATACAAAGGACTCAGTGTTATAGCTTCCGCAGGTAGACTGTACGGCAGAATACTACGAGATATAATAGAAAGTCAATATGAGGACTGGGAGGAGCAGAGTGGTTTTAGAGCAGGAAGATCGTGTATTGATAACATGTTTTGTATAAAACAATTAATTGAAAAATAACTAGCATATGGGAGTCAGCTACATCTAATATTTATAGATTTGAGGAAAGCCTATGACAGTGTACCGGTAAATAGAATTTGGGGATCTCTAATAGAGAACAATGTACACCCACAGTACATTAATGCGGTGAAAAGTTTTTACCGAGGAAACAGTAGTTATATAAAAACGAGAGATGGACACTCAGAATACTTTCAGGTTAACAAGGGTCTAAGACAGGGATTCTGCATGTCCCCTACCCTCTTTAAAATTTATATAAACACGGCTCTGAAGAAATGGTTCAGAAAATGTAAGAAAATGGGAGTACAAATAGAAGAGGGTAATCTGACTACTTTGTTATTTGCTGACGATCAGGTGGTTCTAGCGGAGGATACAGAGGACGCTGCTTATATGCAGCTAGATTATATGCAGGAAGATAATATTTTTAGACTCCTAGACCTGAACATAACCTCAAAAAAACTCGAAACATATTTTTTTTTTGTTTTTTGAGGATATCTTCGTTTCTAATCATCGTATAAACTTGTTTTTCTTTTAATTTGTAGAATTTTTTATTGCTTATAACATGATATTTTTTACAAAAATTTTGCTGCTAAAGTCAAACTTTTTAATTCTTTTAAATTTTTATAGAGGGTGTTTCTAAAGAAGTGTGACAAACTTTAAGGGGCAATTCTACATAAAAAATAATGACAGTTTGCGTAATAAATATATTATGTACTCAAATGCTTCTTTTCCGAGATACGAGGTGTTGAATTTTTTTTACAAACTGACGATTTATTTATTGCTCTAAAACCGGTTGAGATATGCAAACTAAATTTGGTGGGTTTTAAGAGGTAGTTATTACGCATTTTTTGATATACAACGAAGAATTCTATATTCACCATTGGCGCGCATACGGGTAATGGTCTGAATTTTTTTAAAGAAACAAATATTACGCCACTGAGATATTTCAAATTAAAAATAATTTTTGAATTGCACGTTCAATTTGTGACAGAAAATCTATGTTTTCTTTTTTCACACGACGCGCCGCTTTTATGCAAAAAATAAAACATCTTAACGCTTACAAAGTATTCGACATACTACTCGTATATTATGAATGTATGTATATTATTATAAACTTATTTCGAATACTTTGTATGTGTTAAGATGTTTTATTTTGCATGAAAACGGCGCGTCATATGAAAAAAAGGGAGGATAGATTTTCTGTCACAAATTGAATGGCAAATTAAAAAATGATTTTAAATGTGAAATATTCCAGTGGCGTACTATTTTTTTCTTTCAAAAAATTCAGACCATTACCCGTAAGCGCGCCAATGGTGAATATCAAATTCTAAGTTGTATGTCAAAAGATGGCTAATAGCTACCTCTTAAAATCCACCAAGTTTCATTTGCAAATCTCAACAAGCAATAAATAAATCGTCAGTATGTAAATAAAATATCAACACGCTGTATCTCGGAAAGGAAGCATTTGCGGACATGTGTTTATCCTGCAAACTGTCATTATTTTTTATGTAGAATTGTCCTTTAAAGTTTGTCACATTTATTTAGAAATAGGTACCCTGTATAAAAATTTTAAAAGCTTTAAATCATTTGAATTTTGCGCCAAAAATTTTGTAGAAAATAACATGTTATACGAAATAAAAAAAAACTACAAATTAAAAGAAAAAAAAGTTTCCATGATGATCAGAACCGAAAATATCGCCAAAAAATGACAAAATGCGTTTCGATTTTTTTTGAGGTTACATTCATGTCTAGTGCTCCAAAATGTTTTTTGATCTTTTTGTGATGTATTTGAAGGAAAATAAGGCAGATAATGATTTTCAAATACAATAAGGAGTCAAAATGGTTAACCTTTAACTACCCGCGTATCAAGTTATAACATAACTACACGCGTGGCGTACTTTATACGCCACAAGAAAATACACTTAAAAACAGCGGATTTGTTTATTTTTTTTTTTTTTTTTAATACACTTAGTTGTTTGTTATAAACCTTATTCGGCATCAGTGAATACTTGGAGTTCCTTCTCAGTAAGCCAATTGGGATTTATTTACTGGAATCATGGAATAACTGGATTCCATGATAAATAAAATTACTAATAAACAATTTTTTGAAATGTGATTTTTTACAGGAGAAAAAGTATTGTTTATAAAGAAAAATATATTTTGTGCCGTAATGACTAAAATGCAATTGAAATATATACTTATATTACTACTTATATTAATATAATCGTGGCATATATTGTCCACCACCGGAAACAACAAATAATAAACTGTAAATTACAATCTTCCCAGAACGCCGATTATAACGAAACTAAAACCAAATTGTAAAGCACATTCCAGTGATAGGTTAGAGAGATAAACAAGGCCAAAAATTAAATTTTCAAGTATATTTGCAGTAGAATTCTTATATCTGGCGTACAAAATACGCCAGCGCGTGTAGTTAAAGGTTAAAGAAAATACCAAAAAATGATTTTTCGTTATTTTGACCATCTTGACCACCTACAAAGTATGAAAAAATAAATCATGGAGATAATTTGATACTCAATAGATATTGTTTTCGGTATTGTAGTCCTCCTAAATTTTTTTAAACGAAGTTTAAAAATTTTGATAATAAAAATTGAATTTCACGCCGTGGGGTGCTTTGGGTGGGGCTAATTTTGGTCCAATAATTTTTGATGTAGAACAGGATGGTACTTTTATATTTGGAATATCGCTGGGGGCATTTATTACTATCTTAACCGGCTAGACCTCTTGTGAAATAAATTTTGTGGAAGTATTTAATGAAAACAAAAGTTTTCAGTGTTTTTTTTTCCAAATTTAGAAAATATAGTTCCATCAAGTAACAGTCGAGTCCATGACATACTGTTCAAATTTCATGTATTTATTATTTTGACGGAGCCAGACAAATTTTGAGGGTAGCGAAATGTGGTAGTATGGAATTATTTGTCTCCTAAGGTATCAAAAAGTCATGGATTTTATGATAGAAAAAATTTAGTACTGCAATGGAAATTTGTAATCGAATCCACAGTTTTTAACATATATAATCGAAAAAAATGTTATTGAACAAAAATTTTTTTAGAAGCGTTTTATGCTTCCAACACGCGATAAATTCTAAGGTTAGACAAAAAAATACGGTTATTTTTTAGAGAATCTACCATAAAACGGTTTTAAAATAATGTGGTACCCTCGTGGGATAATTTGTAGGGGAATATCTGAAGTTGGACGCAAAAAAGTTGAGATTTCGTTCAACCCTTAAGGCGGAGGTACACGGACTGCTGGGGTAGTTTAGGGGAGCGGTCGTCGTCGACATATGGAGCTGTCAATTGTTGACTATTACTCGAGTTGTTGCTTGTCACCCTGTAACGGCTCTCGAGATGTCGACAGCAGAGATGGAATTTCATGATAAAAAAATTGCGACTCGAGCTGTCGTGTGTATGGCAGAGAATATATGATTATAGTTAACCGCACGGTCCCTGCTTCAAGCGATCGATTTCAACTGCTTGACAGCTGTCCGTGTACGGCCGACCTTATACACTCACCAGCACGAAAAATGGCTACCCTTATAATTTCTGACAAATTGCTCTGATCGTTTGATTTTTATCGATTCTTTTTACAAATTTGGCAAACACTAAACACAGTGTAGCAGAAATCCCTAAAGATAGTTTTCAACCAATAATGTCTTTTAAATTGGAATTCTCCAGATATTGTTAAAAAATCTCAACGATATTAAAGTTATTATTTTACCCTTATTTTGTTTTTTTCAATTGTCCAAAAGAGTGCAGAAATTGTTGAAACTATTGTTGCTCTTATTCACGGCTGAAGAAGTTAAGCTTGTGTAGTAGCTAAGAGATACCTGCGTTTGAGCGTTTTGTAGAGTCAGAAGCTTACACCTGACGTCTTGAAACAGGTCCCTAGAGAAGAAATTCTCATCGGAATGAGCGGTTTATAGTATCTGCAATACTAAGAAATTACCAGTTAACTTCGATAGTGGCTAGAAACAGTCTTCATCATGTCAGAAACGTAAATATTATTAAACCAACCGTTAGAAGACCGTAAAGCGAGGCTAATCTGAATGCTCGAAGATCCACTGCAAGATGCGAACTTTCAAGGGAACATCGTGTAGCCATATTATATTTCACTGGGGAGCATAATGATTGGAATTCAGACAACCGAAAAAATGTGATTTTTATCGATGATTTCAGATTTGGTCTACGTTCCCGGGATGGTCGCGTAAGAGATGGTAAACGATATGCCGGGGGCACTTTTAATTCTAGAGTAAATTTTCAAGGGGATTTAGTTATGGTGTGGAGTGTTATATCTTCGAAATCGCATACAGAATTGTAGGCTGTCCCTAGCGGGTCAATTACCGCTGATAGCTCCATAAATGAGATACTGCAACATTATGTTGTCCCAAGATTTATTGAAGAAAACTTTACACTGACAATGCACGCCCTCATACTCATCGCATTGTCAGAGAATACTTAACCCAGATATGCCTAAAACTTACCTTACAATATTTTTTAATATTTTTCTTTAAATGTACGTGTTATGTAAGGTACGTAAGGTATGTATGTAAGGTCGTTAAAACAAAATATTTATATAAAATAAGTAAAATAAAAATGCTGTACAAAATATGGTACAACAGGCATATAAAGTACTATTAGGTTTGGAAATAGTATAAAACAAAACATTTGAAATTTAAGTATACGTTGCATTTTGAACATCTTATTTATGAAATATTATGGCACAAATCATACTATCGAGTTCTTTTTTCCTGTGGAATCACCAAATGGTCTAGTCAATCATAGCAAATTTATATGTTTTCATTGGCAGATGGACGACCTAATCTAAATTAGCGTCTTCTAAATTATAACTGATCCAATTTTGTAAGTAAGGGATCTGTCACAGCTTTAAGTCGTTTCCTAGGATCCCTTTCACGTTGCCAAAACATTCTCCTCCAATGAATGTTTACATAACCACTAAATAGTAGAGTTCCCAGAAAAGCTTTGACCTCATACTCCCAAACTTCTTGTTGGCGGTCCTTCTGTGAAGCATATCGATTAGTTGCTGATGGTATAAGCTTTAATATAAGTTACTTATCAACGAAAAGTGAAAAATATTCAGCGGAACGCTTATATTCATATTTTGGAAGTCCCTTTTTCATTAATACTTTGACCTTCTTTTTGCATGTTTTCTTTTACCTAGTGATATGTATTTTTTCTTTGATCCTTTACCTGTCCATTTATCTCTCAGCTCTGTGAATGGAATGTTTTACTGAGAATCGGGTAACAATATGCCTTCGTCATTATTTTGCACATATATTTGAGAACGAGGTTATAATTGCGAGCCAGGTAAATTATCCATTGCCTTTATATCTCTATCATCAGTCTTCGTCTGTTAGGCTATCACATGCATTTACTGGAGACTCCAAAGTAATACGGTCTACAATTGCTACTAAATTTCCATGATTCTCCAACATACCAAGCGCATCCTCCAGTGAAAAGCCCCTAATAATAAATAGTATGGTATTTTCCTGGCATACAATATTTTGTACACTAAAATGAAATAGCCCAACGCATATCGTAGAATAAAAATTTAATCAATCTCTATATCTACATAGAAATATATGTGTTCTCTACCAGTATGTACAAAAATATATATATTTTCTGCATAAATATAATAAATATTTAATTATTTAGTAAATCGTTTTCCAAATTCAGCCGTATTATAAAACTTAAATTTTATTACAAAATTATCGCCAGATATCACAAAGTGAGAAATTCACAACTATACCTTATGGTTGGCTAAGAATTACTGAATTTAAGCTGTTACCAAGACAAATAATGTGCATTATGTACAAGTCAAAACATGTTTATGGTGTACAATTTATTGTACGTCAGGCACATCTGGGTTAAATGAAGTTGATATTATTCATACGGCATAAACAGCTCACAGTCACGATTTAAATCCCATCCAGCATGGTAAGACAGGCTTGGTAGAAGTATTCGAAGCCCAGTACCGGCTACTCTTATCTCAGAGCAACTTAAAGCAATACTTTCAGAAGAATGGAAAGCAATTCCACAGCATGAAGTTTAAAACTTATTTAAGAATATGCCCAGAAGAATGAATGCCATTGTACAGGCTCGTAGAAGTGATACGGTACTAATTAAATCGAGAAGTAATATACAGTGAGCACGTAAAGGTTGGAATAAATTCATTTTCTCGAGAATGGACGATTTTGGAAAAAAATCCCGAAAGAGGTCAATTTTATTTTTAAATTACAACTTTTTGGCATATATATCATACTAGTGACGTCACCCATCTGGGGGTGATGACGCCATCGATGATTTTTTTAAATGGGAATAGGGGTCGTGTGATAGCTCATTTGAAAGGTAATTTAATTCTCTATTCAGTAATATATACATTAACATAATTCTTTATACAGGGTGTCCAAAAAATTTTTTTTGAATTATATTTATTGACATAAAAAGAAGAATGCATGTAACTTATTTAATTCAAAATACATTTTACTGCTCTCAGAAAACAGAAAACAATGCCTATTTGAAAAATATTCATTGCTTTTCGCTTAAATTAAATATTCAAACTGTCAAGAGGAAGGTGGGTGGCTGCTTTAATATTGAATTTAAGCAAAAGTAATATTTGTCAAATAAACATTATTTCCTGTTTTCTGATAGCAGTAAAATGTATTTTGAGTTAAATAAATTACACAGATTCTTCTTTTTACGCCAATAAATTTTATTAAAAATAATTTTTTTTGGGCGCCCTGTATGAATAATTATGTTAATGTTTATATTACTGAATAGAGAATTGAATTACCTTTTAAATGAGGTATTACACAACCCCTATTCTTACTTAAAAAAATTATAGATGACGTCATCACGTCCAGATGGGTGACGTCACTAGTATGATATATATGCCAAAAAGTCGCAATTTAAAAATAAAAATTGACCTGTTTCAGGATTTTTTCCCAAAATCGTCCATTCGCAAGAAAATGAATTTATTCCAACCTTTACGTGCTCACTGTATATTGAAATGAGTGAAAGGAATGTCAACAACGAATCAAGTAATCTGTTAACCCAGGTACTAAAATAACAACGGGCGACGCTAGAAAAATTATCCAATAATGCATTTCAGATCACCCATGTAAAACGTCATCATTTTGTACACTAATAAATAGAGAGTATGATATAAAACAAAAATAAAAATAAAAAGGTTTGGTTTTGATTCAAATCGGGTCACTTGCCATCCCTCGACACGTGTTTCTAGGTCTACCCTTTGTCAAGAAGGCTTTACAAGAATACTGATCTGAATGAAAACGTCAGTGCTGCTCGGTATAAATAATGAAATATTTGTACCGGAGTATGGTTAGAACGACCTCTCACAGGGAACGATAAAATGAGTGAAATGAATGTCGACAACAAATCAAGTAATCTGTTAATCCAGGTACTAAAATTTCAACAGGCGACGCTAGGAAAATATTCCAACAATGCATCTCAGATCACCCATGTAAAACGTCATCATTTTGTACTCTAATAAATACAGAGCATAGTATAAAAGAAAAATAAAAATAAAAGGTTTCGTTTTGATTCAAATCGGGTCCCGTGCTATCCCTCAACACGTGTTTCTAGGTCTACCCGTTGTCAAGAGAGCTTTGCAAGAATACCGATCTGACTGAAAACGTCGGTTCTGCTCGGTATAAATAATGAAATATTTATACCGGAGTACAAGAAGGCGTTGACAATGGGTACACCTTGAAACACGTGTCGAGGAATGGCAAGGGACACGATTTGAATCAAAACGAAACCGTTTATTTTAATTTTTGTTTTATAACATACTCTGTATTTATTAGAGTACAAAATGATGACGTTTCACATGGGTAATCTGAGATGCATTGTTGGAATATTTTCCTAGCGTTGCCCGTTGGTATTTTAGTACCTGGGTTAACAGATTACTTGAATCGTCGTCCACATTCACTTCACTCATTTCATCGTTCCCTGTTAGAGGTCGTTCTAACCATAATCCGGTATAAATACTTTATTATTTATACCGAGCAGAACGGCCGTTTTGATTCAGATCGGTCTTCTTGCAAAGCCTTCTTGACAATGGGTAGACCTAAAAATACGTGTCGAGGGAAGGGAAGGGACTCGATTTGAATCAATACGAATTCGTTTATTTTTATTTTTGTTTTATACCATACTCTGTATCTATTAGAGTACAAAATGATGACGTTTCACATGAGTAATGTGAGATGTATTGTTGGAATATTTTTCCTAGCGTCACCCGTTGGGTTAACAGGTTACTTGATTTGCTGTCGACATTCATTTCACCCATTTCATCCTCCATCGTTCTAACCATACTCCGGTATAAATATTTCATTATTTATACCTATACCGAGCAGAACGGACGTTTTGATTCAGATCGGTCTTCTTGCAAAGCCTTCTTGACAATGGGTAGACCTAGAAACACCTATTGAGGGATGGCAAGAGACCCGATTTGAATTAAAACGAAACCGTTTATTTTCATTTTTAATATATATTGGTTTCCTTGTTATTTTTATTTTATTTCTGACGATTATTGAATAGATATCAATTTGTTTTATTTTATTTCTTTCTGTATTAATTTGTTAATTTGTATAGCCCTCTTTAACCTTCCGATGACCAACCTTTTCTTGTTACACGGATGACCAAGGGGGGGGGGGAATGACCCCAGGTCAAAAATGTCAAAAATGACAATTAACAAAAAAGTGAAGTTTTTTTTATGGCATGGACTTTATGTCATTCAGCCAGTCACAACATGAGTATTAGTGTCATGTGTAGTGTGTATGTGTGAGTAAGTGTCTTGGTACTTTGCAAAGTCGACGTCATTAGCGTAAAACTACTTGTAATTACACATAATAGACGGTATTTTACTAAACATCAACTTCAGAATATATTTTTTATTCGTAATGATATTAAAGTCAAATAAAAAAATAATGAGTTAAAAAGTGAAAATACTTTTGAATTTATTAAAGAAAAACTTACGCTGGGGTCAAAATTTGCCCCGCTTGGTCATCCGAAGGTTAAATAAAAGTTTTTTCGTACGCATTTCCTACATAAAACATATCTTAACCCGGGAGTAGTCGCGCTCATTTCTGTAACGTCGATAGTCGCGTGTGAGATTCTATCTCAAAATACGAATTTAAAACAAATTTTTATTTTGTACTATTTTTATCTTCTTTTTATATATAAAATATATATTTCTAACAATTTTATTAAAAAAACCTGTGTTAACGGCCACTAACGGCCACCTGCCAACATCGGCCACCTGTCCTAACGGCCAGTTTAAAAATTTCCCAAATCAATTAGGTATATGTAGACTACAAAAACTGGCAATACCGTCCACCTTTCTATATCGACCAAGAGTTCTTTCATTTTTAGTGGCCGTTACTGAAAAATTTTACTGTACAGTAAAAGCTGTGTTAACGGCCACCTACCAACATCGGCCACCTCTCCTAACGGCCAGTTTAAAAATTTCCCAAACCAATTATAGTAGACTATAAAAACTGGCAATAGCGGCCACCTTTCTATACTGGCCAATAGTTCTTTCATTTTTAGTGGCCGTTACTGACAGGTTTTACTGTATTACGAAAAAGGATGAAATGTGATATTCTATCTAATGGCGCGCTACTCGCGGGTTAAAGCTAATTGGCTCTCCCCAAAGCCATAAATTCCACAAAAAGAAGAAGAAGAAGAAAAAATATATTCCTACGCATTACTACACCCTTCTTCGAGGCACTTACGAAATTTTTTCAAAATTGCAAAATTTTTCATCAAGTTATCGCGAAAAAGGATAAAAATTGAGATTGTATCTCACCGCGCGACTACTCGCGGGTTAAAACCATAAAAATATTGAATCATACCAAACCTCGATAAAAGTTACAATAAAAATAAAGTGTGTTTAGATAATTTAATCAAAATTCAAAGTGTGCCTGTTGTTCGTGCCGGTGAGTGTAGTAGCAACCTTTTCCTTCCAAAAACAGTTAGACAGAAGTAACTACATTACAAAATAAAAAATGTAATTGTCTGACAAAAATTTCGCAAATCGACAGTTGGACAAAAAATTGGCAAACATTTTTTAATGGTATATCTAATTTAGAGTATTTATTAAATTATACTACTACTTAAACTATAACACATAAAGGTTAAGTGATTTTGCTTAATATTGTTATACCATCATCAGCAACATCATCATCGTCATTGGCTCTACAACCCATATAATCTGGGCAGATTATCGGATAATAGGCCATTTTTGGGAAAAGTTATTTACCAGCAATTTTATTGCTGGAATCGAATCTTATGATTGTATATATTAATAATATAGTTATGCAAAGTTCGCAGATAGTGTGCTACTTTTTTTATAAACAAAATGGCGCCCGAAAATCGTGTTTTTTTCAATTTTTGCTATATAACTCCAAAGATTTTAACTTTACACCAAAAACACTCAAATAAAAATTCACCGTAATTAAATTCTGCATAGAGACGTGTTTTTCCCGATTTAGTTCGATGAAAATTTTCCCCGGAAAATGCGGGTTTTTCCAACAAAATCTTTAATTTTTAACTGAAATTTTAGATAAGTAATTGTTTATCAATAATTAAACAGCTTGGTAATATAAAAGCTCTTTTCGTATAGACTATAATTCCAGAAGACAATGGAAATTTAATGAACAGTTTAGCAACAATTGAATGGTTAATTAAAATTTACGGTCGCTATAACACCCACAATAATTATGATACTTAAGAATAACTATGATTTTTGTATAAAAAGAAACTGTACCTATCTAATGTACTTTACAGAATTGAAATTTAACTATTTAAGCAGCCTCAGGAATATTTTAAAATTATAAACAATTTTTTGGCTTAAAAACAAATATAATATCTCGGGAAATAATAAACTAAATTAAATTAATGAAAACGGTATAGGAAAAAAGCGGCAGGACGCTTCTTCTAAAAGAAAAAAACATTTAATTGTGATGAGTGGTTCGTGAGATACCACCGGTCACATTTGACCGGCATTTACGGCAAAGATATAAACAATAAGATCATAAGTTTCAAACCATCACCTTTTTATTTTTGTCCTCTTTCTCAGCACCAATTTTCATATCTTTAAAATACTCATAACATATATTATTATAATAAAAACTATCGATATTACTAGTGAAAATTGCCAAAAATAGCAAAATTCCAATCAAAAATTAAGTTCAAAGGAGAAAATGAAATCTCAAAGTTCAAAATCGGTAACCGTTAAAAAAATGCATTTTCTCGGCTTCCCATGGAGAAATTTTCTTCATTCTTTTTTTTTTGTTCCCAAGCAACTCGAGTAGGGGCATACAACTAACGCATTACTAATGTCAAACTTGCTTTTGTTTTGTTATAATAAATTAATTTATTGATTATAACAAAAATGTTTAATTTGTATAAAGATTGTATAAATAATTATACAGCTTTCAAATGAGAATATTTGTGTTTTTAACGTTAGAAGGTACACTTGCAGTAAGTTTACCTAAAAAAATATGGAAAAAATATGTAGTTTTCTTTTCTTATAAATAAATTAATCTATTATAACAAAACAAAAGCAAGTTTAACATTTAATAATGCGTTAGTTAGATGGCTCTACTCGAGTTACTTGGGAACAAAAAAAGAATAAAAAAATTGCTTCAACGCTAAGCCGAGAAAGTGCAGTTTTTTAACGTATACCGATTTTGAACTTTGATATTACATTTCCTCCAACCTAATTTTTGATTGAAATTTTTTATATTTTGTATTATTTTCCAATTTTTGGCAATTTTCACTCGTAATATCGATAGTTTTTATTATAATAATATATGTTGTTCTGAAGCTATTTCCTTGTGGTATTTTTATAATTACGTATTTTTTATGGGAAATAAGCCACAATTTTACTAAAAAATGAATTTATTAACGTTTCGAAGCCCAAATCGGGTTTCGTTGTCAAAATACAAAATACTATTAAAATAAAACAAACATGTTGTTGCTAAGTAAAAAAATTCTTCTAATAATTTATTTAATCTGACTCATTTATATTGGCAATTCAGACGTATATTATACATTTTAAAGTAGAAGACTTTAAAATGATATCGCCAATATTTATGAGTTGCGTTCCTGGGACGACTTTACTAAAAGATAGTTCATTCGATTACATGAAATCAATCCCAACTCAAGAATATCCGTTGCAAAAAATCATAGCATGTGATCTGTCTTTAAAAAGACAACCAAATGCAACGATGACAGTAAAATTCTCGCGTTAGAGATTCCATAGTAAATCA
This sequence comes from Diabrotica virgifera virgifera, assembly GCF_917563875.1. Lineage (NCBI taxonomy): Eukaryota > Metazoa > Arthropoda > Insecta > Coleoptera > Chrysomelidae > Diabrotica > Diabrotica virgifera. Next base: position 72,519,988 of record NC_065452.1, on the reverse strand, counting down.
CGAGGGAAAACCAGGAAAAAACCTCGTGATACTATCCCGACATCGTAAGTATTTGGTCTTACATTTAATCTACCTTCAAAAAACTAATACCAAATTCTGACTTTAATATGTTTAAATTATAAATAATAATAATATTACATAGATATACAATAAGTAATACTAAATAAAACTTGTACTAACTCGATATGTTATTGATTTACTAATCGTGGTATTTTCTTTCTATAGACTTCCTCTTTCAGTATGGGTAACCACATCCTACTGCATTCTACCGAGGAATTTGCGACACAATTGGTTTCATTTAGCATAATTAGAGCCGCTTCTTTGATTTCTCTCTTTTTACTATCTGATTCTTTCAGGACTATACTTGAATCTCTCCACTGGACTCTATGTTCATTATCCCATGCATGTTGACATATCTGAGATCTATCAAATTCTCTGTTTTTAATATAAGACTGATGTTCACTTATTCTAACGTTTAATGGTCTTGATGTTTCACCTAAATAAAATTGTTCGCATTCACAAGGTATTCTATAAATGCAATTCTTTGTTCTTTCTTGTTCATTGTTAGGTTTAGTTTTAGATAGAATAAATCTCAATGTGTTTGTTGTTTTGAATGTTGTTGAAATGTTGAATTTATTTCCTATCGTTTTAAGTTTCTCGGATAGTCCTTTTATATATGGTATTGTTATTTTCCTCGTATTATTTCTTGTGAATGTTGTAGGATCCCGTTCTAAGTTGTTCTGTTCCATTCGATCTAATCTTGTCAATTCCTTATTTATAAACGATAAAGGATAATCATTTTTTAATAAAACAGATGTTAACAATTGTTTTTCTTCTAAAAATGAATTTTCGTTAGCACAAGTAATTTTGGCTCTATCATATAAGGATTTAATGATTCCCTTTTTAACGTTGATGTTGTGATTTGATTTGTAATTGAGATATCTGTTGGTGTGTGTTGGTTTTCTATACACTTGAGTCTCATATCCAGTATCCTTCTTTGAGACTAAAACATCGAGGAAAGGCAAAGTGTTATTGTATTCCTTTTCCATTGTAAATTTTATTGTCTCTTCTTGATCGTTTATAATATTCAGGAATGTATCCAACAATTCTGATCTATGAGGCCATATTGAAAACACATCATCTACATATCTCCACCATACTGTGGCTTTTAAATTTTGTTTAGAAATGATATTAGTTTCGAAATCCTCCATAAATATATTAGCCAATAATGGAGATAAAGGAGAGCCCATTGCTAGACCAAAATTTTGTTTATAGAGTTCATTATTTAGTTGAAAATAGGTATTATTAGTACATAATGTCAATAACTCCATTATAGCTGATACATTTAGTTTTGTCCTAGTTGTTAATGTATTATCATTTTCTAACTTCGTTTTAATTATGTTTAAAGTTTTATCTAATGGCACATTTGTAAATAAACTGTTTATGTCAAAACTTACTAAAATATTATTTGGATTAAATTCAATATTTGTTAATTTGTTTAAAAAATGTTGTGTATTTTTTATAAATGTGTCATTATTATTTGCAAATGGTTTTATAATATTTAATAAAAATTTTGAGAGCTCACTATAAGGAGAATTGATGGTACTACAAATGGGTCTAAGTGGAATATTCGCTTTATGAATTTTCGGTACTCCATAAAAATGTGGTGTCTTACTGTAATGAGGTGTCATTAATTTTCTTTGATAGTACGTTAGATCATTTTTAAATTTGAATAAAGTTTTATAAATTTTGTTTTCCAGTGTCTTCGTTGGATCCTTCGTTAATTTGGTATAAGGTCCATTTGTAATTAGATCTCTAATTTTGTCCTCATATTGTATTTTATCCATTATTACAGTTGCATTTCCTTTATCTGCTGGTAGGATTGTTATGGAGTCATCATTTTTTAAAGTTTTTAAAGCTTTCATTTCCTCTTTGCTGATGTTCTGTTCAATTTTATTAGATTTTTCTAATTCAAGTTTACATAGTACCCTATATTGTTCTTTTTCATGATTTGGTAAACATTGGGATATTTTTTCCTCTGAGCTAATTATATCTAATTTTGGAATAGATGGATGAGTAACAGCATAGTTTAAACCTTTTGACAATACTAAATTTTCAGTTGCATTTAAATTTCTATTTGATAGATTGACAACTGTCGCTAATATGTCATTATTTCTATTTAGGTTATCAAAAGCATGTAAACTATCTTGTTCTAAAAGAATATTAAATTTATTTAAATGTATATTTCTTTGTTTTTGGTATGAATTTTGATAAATTATTTGTAAACTAAAAGTAATTCGATCAAAATCAGAATTTGATATCATTCCAAAAAGCAAATCTTCAATACTTACGATGTCTTGTTCGATAAAAAATAAATTTGACCTATGAAATTGTAACATTTCCCGAATCATCGATAAACTGGCTCTATGTAGAATATTTTGAAGTCTTCTGCTTGAATATGCTGGCCGTAACCTCAAGCCCTTTGGTATTAAATTGTTGTTTCTACATCTTCTGAAAAATTTAATTGAATTCTGACAGTGTGCCAGTTTCTCGTATAAGGTTTCTAATCTCCTAAAATTTTGACAAACGCTAGGCCCATACCGGTTTCTTAATGTTGTTCTGAACACTCAACGAAAAAGGTACGTAATATCAATAAAAATGTTAATTCAGACAACAAACGCAATTCTTAAAATTTGTCCAATTCTTGGTTTTATTGGCACAAAAAAGCGATGTTCATCGATTCATTATTTTCGTTAGTTGAGCCAATGTATTACGTTTATTGAATGGACGAACATTCATTATGTATATCATAATATCACTTTATTGATATTACGAACTCAGTTCATTGAGTCAACGAAAACTATTTATTGAAACAATGAACTTTCATTATGTATACCATAATCTCACTTTATTGATATTACGAACTCTGTTCATTGAATCAACGAACACTATTTATTGAAACAACAACGTCGTTAATTGACCGACGAAGACCATTCGTTGTGCCAATAACAGTGTTTTTTCTCCTGTAACATTTCTCCTAACGTATTTCGTTTATTTCTACAATTATTTCCGTTTATTGTTACAATTAATTCCGTTCATTGTTACAATAAATACGGTTATTCTTACATTAATAATAATTTTTTAAATCCCCTTTTTTGTCCTTAACCTTTAGGACTTTACACTGTGTGATTTCTCATAACTATTATATCGCTTATACAATGCACTGGAATAAGTGTTACACTCCCCCCCACCCTTTACACTGTGTGATTTCTCATAATTATTATATCGCTTATACAGTGCACTGGAATAAGTGTTACACTCCCCCCCTTTATTAACTTATTTATTTTTAGCATATAAGCAAAACGCTCAGATAAGTCGATTTTTAAAATTATCAAAGTATATTATAACATCAATGTTTCGAACTTTACACGATCCCTCTTCAGGTGGCAGGCGTAACTTTGATTTTTTTTAATGGGAAAGTACATCATGTGACAGCTCATTTAAAAGTGTTTGAAATGGTGCTTTCAAAAATGTATAACACTTTATTCATTTTTGAGAGCGCAGGGGCAAAATTTCGATCGAATTATTTTTAAACGCATTCATTTTTTTGGAATCCTGAGAAAACTAATAAGTATTTTTGAAAAATTTAACCGCAGAATAAAATACTACATTATTACTGAGGGCTGAAAGTCCCTTAGAATAAACAAAAAGTTTCTTTTGAATAGTATATTTGAAATAAAAAAAGTCATACTAAATTTTCTCTTTTTCACCCCTGTGACTTATTAAAATAATCATTATAGAAGTTCTCACGGACGTCAGACCCTCGATAATACTGTAATATTTTATTCTGCGTTTAAATTTTTAAAAATACTAATTATTTTTTTCATTCAGGATTCGAAAATTCATTTTTAGTTCATCTTATAAATAACATCACAAGACAATATTAAAAGTAAACACTTACAAACATAAGACACTGACAAGTTTATTTTTAATTAGAATGTTCTCCCGTATTTACCTTATCAGAAAAAACTTACTTTTATTCAAATATAAAAAATAAGTAATATCTTATCCTTATCTTCCTTCTACTACGGACTACACTTGGAAACAAAATGCAAAATTATTATTCGGCACTTCGGTAGAGGTAACAGCATTGTTTAACAAAGAACTCTTTTTTAAACAATGGTAACACAGAGAAGCTAGGGGTATCACGATAAGGAAAAGCCGTTACATTTCAAATGGTCAAGCAAAACATTTATTGTCTCAACAACCACGATTATTGTCACAATTAACGCATTGATTGTGGGAATTAAAGGCAGTAGTAGATTGATTAATGCATTCGTTGGCACAACAATCAGTGTACATCTATTCAATAATCATATATTACTCTATATTAACAACTTTTGTACATTGTTTTAATGAAATCTGTACGTTGTCACGATAAACCAAGGTAATTGCTTGTCATCTACGAAATCAAGAACGTGAGTTGCTGCCACAATTAACAGTATTTATTAAATATACGAAACTAAGTTATTGGCTAAATAAATTGAGTGTTATTGATTAATGTACTCTAGTTATTCTCACAATTATTATTCAATCATTGTGACAATAACCAAGTACATTCGTCAATGTCTAAAAGTTCGTTGAAACAACAAATTAAATTGTTGTGACAACGAAATACCATTCAATACTCACTGTTAATCAATATTACGAACTAAATTTTTTTGAGTGAAGCTATTTCCTTGTGGCATTTTTATAATTACGTATTTTTTATGGGAAATAAGCCACAATTTTACTAAAAAATGAATTTATTAACGTTTCGAAGCCCAAATCGGGTTTCGTTGTCAAAATACAAAATACTATTAAAATAAAACAAACATGTTGTTGCTAAGTAAAAGAATTCTTCTAATAATTTATTTAATCTGACTCATTTATATTGGCAATTCAGACGTATATTATACATTTTAAAGCAGAAGACTTTAAAATGATATCGCCAATATTTATGAGTTGCGTTAATAAATTAATTTTTTAGTAAAATTGTGGCTTATTTCCCATAAAAAATACGTAATAATAATATATGTTATGGGTATTTTAAAGATATGAAAATTGGTGTGGAGAAATAGGACAAAAACAAAAAGGTAATGGTTTGAAAATTGTGATCCTGTTGTTTATTTCTTTGCCGTAAATGCCGGTCAACTTTGACCGGTTGTATCTCAGGAACCACCCATCACAATTAAACGTTTTTTCTTTTAGAAGAAGCATCCTGCAGCTTTGTTTCTAATACAGTTTTCATGATTTAATTTAATTGAATATTTCCCGAGATATTCTAATTGTTTATAAGCCAAAGAAATTGTATGTAATTTTAAAATATTTTTGAGGCTGCTTAAATAGTACAATTTCAATTCTGTAAAGTACATTAGATAGGTACAGTGTCTTTTTATACAAAAATCATATTTATTCTTATATATTATAATTATTGTGGTTATTACAGCGACCGTAAATTTTTAATTAACAATTCAATTGTTGCTAAACTGTTCATTCAATTTCCATCGGTTTCTGGAAATGTTAGCTATACGAAAAGAGCTTTTATATTACCAAGTTAATTAATTATTGATAAACAGTTACTTATTTAAACTTTTACATGAAAATTAAAGATTTTGTTGGAAAAACCCGCATTTCCGGGGAAAATTTTCGTCGAAATAAATCGAGAAAAACACGTCTCTATGCAGAATTTAATTACAGTGAATTTTTATTTGAGTGTTTTTGGTGTAAAGTTAAAATCTTTGGAGTTATAGAGCAAAAATTGAAAAAATCACGATTTTCGGGCGCCACTTTTTTTATAAAAAAAGTAGCACACTATCTGCGGACTTTGCATACCTATATTATTAATATATAAAACCATAATAGTCGATTCCCACAATAAAATTGCTGGTAAATAACTTTTCCTTTTATTTTGTTAATTAGCCCAGAGTAATAGTGGGTCTTGGCCTGTTCTAGGATCAGCTTCCATTCCTTCCTATTCTTTGCCTTGGTTTTACAGTTTCGTACTCCTTACACTCGTAAGTCGTCTTCCGCCTGCTCGTGCCTGATCGTGCTCTGAACCTGCCGCTTTTCGTCACTCCTCCGGTCATTGGTGATAAATGTGTTTCGACGGCTCCATCCGGTTCATTTTCTTTAGCCATCGCAGCCTGTTTATTTTGATGGACCTACCAAATACTAGGTTCGCAATAAAGGCGGTAAGGCTAAAAATTATGGCGCCTTCGCCATAATCTGTTTCCTGTACGACTATAAAAATATCTAAGAAATTTACGTTCGAAACAGGCTAAACGTTCTCCATCGTTTTTTGTCATCGTCCAAGTTTCTGAAGTGTAACTGAGGAGGGGCTTTATAAGAGTTCTGTATATCAATATTTTCCTTCTTTGTGAGAATATTTATGTTTGACGTTAAAACTTTCTTTAATCCATTTTGAACCAATTTGCTAGATACAAACATATTATCTTAATGTCTGCATTTACTGCATTACCTGCAAAAGTATGAACTAAATGCGTTATTTTAGAAACAGCACACTTTAAAAAAATCTTTAAACACGTCAGTTTTAATTTTTGGATGGCCATCAATAATTGTTATATTATATGTTGGATATTACGTCAACAGTGTTTACGTAATGACGTAATCGATATTTTTTTTAAATACAAACCATGGTCGCAGGAAAATTAATTGAAAAGTTCTCCTAATCACTTTTGCATTTATGTATTTTTCGAATATTTATTTCTACACGATTAACCAAAACTATGTACAATGCAAAAGTATGGAATAAATTCATTATTTAAAAACACTGCTTAAAAAAATCTTAAAACACGACAGGTTTTGTTTTTAAATGGCCTTGAATTTCTGTATATGTATGTGTTGGACATTACGTCTATAGTGTTGGCATGTCGACGTAATCAACGATTTTTCTAAATACAAACCGAGGCCACGGGATACCACATTTGAAAGATATGCTAATCGCATTAGCGCTATATTACGCGAATTCTTATTTCTATAGGGTTAACCAAAATTGTGTACTCAGTTAAGTAAAATAAAATTACATTAAATACTCGTTCACTAAATTAACCTGCGATAGGAAAGAATTTACTGCTCGTCTTTTTCATTGTATCAATGCTGAAGATCGTCAATTTCAATATATCTTATAATATTATTGTACTTTACTAAGCATTTATTATAAGTTAATCGAATTAATAAACCAACAGTTTTGGTTAATCTTGTATAAAATAATAATGTTACGAAACTTTTCAAGTAATGTATTCCGTGACCTCGATTTGTAATTAAAAAAATCATCGATTACGTTATTACGCTAACACCGATAACGTAGTGTTCAACGCATATTAAATATATTAATATATTATAATAAAAATATCATAGCAATTGATAGCCATTCAAGAATTAAAATTAACGTGTTTAAAATTTTTTTTAAAGTCGTCAGTTTCTAAAATAATGAATTTATTCTATACTTTTGCATTATACTGTATACTTAATAGATAAATTAAAGTTTTTAATTTACAATAAATTTTAAACATTTAACTCAGTTTCTTGACATTGATATAACGTACCTATCTTCCAAAATTGAATGACGAATCGCTACAATAATATTTTACATTACAGATGTTTTGTAGTAAACTAAAACTTATTCTCAGTTTACAAATGCATGATCTTTACAACAATTTCGGTCACGTAATCTTGAATTAGTTATAAGTTATAACTTAAGTGATTTATAGATAGTACTATTTATACCGTAGATTTATTTATTATTTTTTATATAGAATTATTTTTTTAAAAACGATCCAAGAATCTGTGTGTATATGGAAAATAAAAGTATGCGTTTGGAAAATAGTTACTTACAGATTTTTGTTGGTAGTTTTTCCGACTAAAAGATTCGACGAAAAAACAATATTTTTCTTTACTTTAGATATTAACAAATGGATTCTTTGAACATTTTTAAAATGTAACAGTTTCAGTACAATGGTGAGTTTTAATATATATATTTTTTAAATGTTTATAGCATTACAATCTAATAAACATTATTAAAAAAAAACAAATGTATAAAAAAGATTCAACGTACTTTCACATTTAACTGTAAGTGATCTCCATTTATGTTTAAAATATTTACAAATAGCTCTCAGTTTAAGTAGGTACCTAAAACCAGAAGTTGATATCGTAATCCCACAAATGGCAATGGACAATTCGTAACACCGTCATATCAGTTCGTAACGGCGAACATATTCTTAATGGCATAATTCGTAACGCCAACATTTAATTTTTTTTAACAAATTTAATATGACTGAATTGATACAAAAAGGTATTTTGCATACATTCCTATACTAAAAGTAACGGTACTTTTTTAAAGACTACTTCTTTAGGTACTTAAGTTACTAAAGCTAAAAAACAGAAGTGTTAAAGCGTAGTGCGTAGTACTAAAGCGTAAATCGCCCGATATCGGACCGGGCTTTCCACTGCAATGTAGGCACTACGCTTTGATATCTTGAGTTTACGGATCAAATGTAGGTGCTCAATTACACTACATCATCAGCATTTATATTTAAGTACCAAGGAATGTTACACTGTAGTTTCGCTGTTATCTGATCCAAAATTCACAATAATTTGCCTCCCTGCATAAATCTAAATTGATTATCGGATATTTCTGTTCCTTCACGTATCTGTCTATCAATAATTACTCTACCATATTTTCATTGTGTGAGTAAATAGTTTTAGGGCCCTGTAGTTTGTACATTGTTGTATATATTTCCTTGTTTCTCTAAACAGGTACTAATATACTGATTTTTAATTCATCTTGCATTTGTCGAACTTCCATAGTCCTATTAACATATCCTGTTAGCCAACTTGTTCCTGTCTCTCCTAATGCTCTCCACACTTCACCAGGAATATTGTATGGTCCAACTGCTTTTCCTTTCTTTATTTTTTGAATTGTGTGAACAACTTCTGGTTGAACTGGTTGTCTGTCAAATTATTCATTTAATAAACTGTCAAAGTACGTTTTCCATCTCTACCCAACATCCTTTTCGTGAATAAGTATTTTATTATTTTCATCTCGGGTACATCTAATCTGGTTAAAATCTTTTTCTTTTTAGCTCTCTGTTTGACAATTTTATATACTAATATACTACATATAAAAAAATATTGCAATTTTTACATAAGTCAATTAGGTTTAATAATAAGAACCTCGACAACGTAAGGTACAAGAGGACGGCTTAATAAGTAATAAGAATTTTGTCTTTGTTTCGTCTGCCCTAGTATCAAGTTGATCATATAGATTTGTATACGCATCTGCTTTAGCTTTTTGTACTGCTACTATCGCTTATTTTTCAGCAACCATATAGTTTTGAAAATCTGTGGCCGACCTATTTTCTTGCTACTTTTTATGTAATTTTCTTTCCTCTATTATTATCTTGTACTTTGTTTGACCACCACCAAGTCTCTTTATTCTCAAACTTCTGTCCTGACGTTTTTCCTGAAGTATTTCAATAGCAATATCTCTAATGATATATACTCGTTATCTTCCTCCAAATTGTTCAGACATGGTGTATGGTGTTTAAAAATGGTATATGGTGTTCAAAAGTGGTGTTGATATATCCCATATATATAGGGTGTCCCAAAAGTAGTGGAACGGTCGAATATTTCGCGAACTAAACATCGGATCGAAAAACTGAAAAATACGTGTTCAATCATTTTCAAAAATCTATCCAATGACAACAAACACCAACCCCCACTACACCCCCTGAAGGTGGGGTGGGGGGTAACTTTAAAATCTCAAATGGAAACCCCTAGTTTTTCTTGCAGATTTGGATTCGTTACGTAAAAGTAAGCAACTTTAAGTCAAGACATTTTTTCGAACTGTGGATAGATGGCGCTATAATTGGGAAAAACGATTTATCCTGATACCATAGGTAAATTATAGAAACGGTCTAATATCTCGAGAAATACACTTCCAAATGAGAAACCAAGAAACAGGTTTTTAATATTTTTCGAAAACCTATCGACAAACACCAAAAATGACCCTCCAACCAACCCCCTGGAGACGGGGTGGGGGTAAATTTAAAATCTTAAATAGCAACTCCCACTTTTTATTGTAGATTCGAATTCGTTATGAATAATTGAGCAACATTTATTCGAAACATTTTTTAAAATTGTCGATAGATGGCGCTAACAAATCGTATTTTTCCAATTAAAGCGCCATCTATCCACAAGTCTAAAAAATGTTTCGAATAAATGTTGCTTACTTTTTCATGACGAATCCGCTTGTGTAATAAAAAGTGGGGGTTGCTATTTAAGATTTTAAAGTTACCCCCCATTCCACCTCCAGGGGTGGGTTAGAGGGTCATGTTTAGTGTTATTCGATAGGTTTTCAAAAAGTATTAAAAACCTTCTTTTTGGTTTCTCATTTGGAAGTGTATTTCTCGAGATATTAGACCGTTTCTATAATTTACCTATGGTATCAGCATAAATGGTTTTTCTCAATTATAGCGCCATCTATCCACATTTCGAAAAAATGTCTTGAATAAAAGTTGTTTACTTTTACGTAACGAATCTAAATCTGCAAGAAAAACTAGGGATTTCCATTTGAGATTTTAAATTTACCCTCCACCCCAGCTCCAGGGGGTGTAGTGGGGGTTGTTGTTTGGTGTCATTGGATAGATTTTTAAAAATGATTGAACACTTATTTTTCAGTTTTTCGATCCGATGTTTAGTTCGCGAAATATTCGACCGTTCCACTACTTTTGGGACACCCGGTATATTAACACTATTATGGATAATAATAATTGATTTTGAGTTATGAGTTGGGATTGTGTGTGTGTTAGCTAATACAGGCTATTTCAAAGTAATTTACTTCTTATAATTATAATTATATGCTATAATTAAGAAATAGTGGACATGTTCCTATACGGGTTATAAATGTTACAGATATGGATATTGTCTCAGTTGATTTAATTGTCCACTTTTGTAGCCTTTACTTAATTTCATGTAAGTTATTTTGCAGAAAGTCCTGTAAAATCACGAGTGTTTTTCAACTAGTAACACTGCTACGGACAGATACACTGCGGTCTCTGTCATCTGGACAATTATCTTCCATTCTTTTTCCGATTCTTTTAAAATTCCATCTTGTGTGACGTGATCCACCTAATATATACTAAGCGTACGTAGGTATATCCACATTTCGAAAGGCCCAAGGGTGTTCATTGTAGCAAGCTTCAGTACCCAAGCCTCCTTTATATACAGGGTATAACACAAAGGCAGATCATAAAATAAATCACTCTGGAACCAAAAATAGTTCGCTTAAGCCTAATTTACCTTGGTACAAATGTGAACATAAAAAAGTTACAGCCCCTTTCATTTACAAAATGAAAATCAATGTATTCCAATATCCAAAAAACTATTAGAGATTTTTTATTGAAAATGGACATGTGGCATTCTTATGGTAAAAATATATAAAAAAAAAAGAAAAACTTGTGCACCTGATAAAATTTTTATGGGGGTTTCGTTCCCTAAAACCCCTCCAAATATTTGTGTAAGCTTCAATTAAATTATTATTGTGGTACCATTATTGAGGCCAATATTTTGAACATTTTTAAAATCCAACACATATTTTGCATGGTCGAAAAAAGATTATAGAGACCTGGTAATAATATTACTATAAAAATAATATTCCATAACCTTATTTACCCTTTTAAAAATATGTGTTGGATTTTACAAATGCTCAAAATTTCTCGAAAAAAACTGGTTTAGCGAAAAAGTACTAATAGGCAAAAAAGTTTTAAAACATTGTGTTTAACTAATGTTACCACAATAATAATTTAATTTAAACGTACACAACTATTTGGGAGGTATAGGGAAATAAACTCCCTTAAAATTTTTATGGGGTGCACAAATTTCAATTGTATTTCTAAGATGTTTCTACTATAAGAATGACACATTTCCATTCTGAATAAAAATCTCTAATAGTTTTTGATATATTGGAAAAAATCGATTTTCAGTTTTTGTAACTTAAAAAGGACTGTAACTTTTTTATGTGCACATTTGCACTGAGGTAAGTTCGGTTTAATCGAATTGTTTTTGCTCCCAAAATATGTGATTTAATTTATGACCTGCCGTTTTTTATACCTTGTATAACAAGATCGAGTATACTTAACATTTAAAGCCTCAAAGATATTACGCCGAGGCTAAAACCGGTTAACAAGTTCTTTATCTTGAGAAAAGTTGATCTTGACATTTCTACCTTTGTTCTTACTTCTAGGTTTAGGCCTAGGTTGACTGTTATAGATAAAACCTAGTATTTTAATTGTGTCACTTGTTCTATTGTCTTATCGTAGATGGTTATGATTTTCTGCAAGTTGAGGTTTCGGTTTATGTAGAAATTTTCAGGTGAAAGGTGTCTGGAAGTTAATTTGAACCAAAAACTTGTGAAAGATGGAGATCAAAACATAGGGAATAATTTAAATTAAAAAATGGAGAAAAAGAGAATATAATAAAGCAGTAATAATTGTAATAAAAACTTTGAATGACACAGAATTAGTTTTTAATAATCAAAATAAGCTACACATTTTAAGAGATTTTACATCTAATACATCCCACTTTAAGAAACATAATAGAATCTATGTTAAATTGCTTTAATAATCTCAAGTGCAGTAATATAATGAACAAATTTAATCGGTATCAATGGTTTCGGGATTGGTTTTACTTCTTTATTTGGCCTTTGACTGAATATTGTCAGTTTGAAAAGGAATTCAAATTAAAAAAAACTGTTAAAGAAAAATCTCATGCGTTTTCAGTATTCTCTCGAACCAACAGATGTCATCAATATCCTGAGATTGAAGAATCCGTTGATTAAAAACTCACCACTGTACTCTAACGTTGAAATAAAAGTTAATCCAATAAAAGCTTGTTCACCACAACTGTTCACAAATTTCATTTTGAATCAGGTCGCTTGGATAAAGGCTGATACCAAGGCAATATTAGCTATACACGAGCACGTTATTACCAACAACGCGCGATTATCTGTTACACACAACGACTTCAACACATGGACGTTGAATATACGGGGCGTTAAAAGAGAAGACAGAGGACAATACATGTGTCAAGTCAACACAGATCCCATGAAAATGCAGGTAAGCGATTTCTTATAATTCATTCAAAACAGCATATTATTATATTTTTTATAGTTTAATTAAATAAAATTACAATAGGTACATGTAAATCAAAATGTAATTCCCTACAGGTTAAAACAAATTTTATATCAAAGTTTAGGTGAAAACAACAGATGTTTTCCAGAAAGTATCCGATTTATAAGAGGGGGCAGTATTTAAATAATTAAAAGTAGGTAATTTTTGCACACAATTTCCTTTTTTAACTGCTGCGGTAATTCATGTTTTTATAAAGAAATGTTTTTTAGATTTTTTCTGCAGAGCTGAAGGAAAGAGCTTTCATTTAACACTTGAAAGTCGGAGGGGCCAATTTGGCCCCTGTTGAGATTTAAAGTTATTGTAGTTTTTTTATTTCAGGCAATATTAATTTCATATTTTATGACTTTTAATATTTTGATACAAAGCCTTATTTAACACAAAAAATATTGTTTACTAAATATATTAAATGGTTTTTCTAACGAATCTACCATAGAAGTCTAAAGGGGCCAAATTGGCCCTGTGTAAATTATTATCGTTTTCTGGGAAATTCGTCGAGCCTTTCTTTCAAATTCCTGTGGGATGGGTAAAATTATATGTATGTATGTTTATTGTAAATGGTTACCCTTATACTGGTACTGATCATCTACGTAATAAAGATACAATTGTTGGTGAACACAAGTGAACACAAAAATGAACATTGTTGGTGTAGAGGACCAAATGACGCTTCTTTATACTACAAAAGTAACTTCAAGACGATGGCCTATGTACGTGTTTTATAATATTACTCTTGACTTGGAAGCAATAAATGCATGGATTATTTATAAAGAAATAACTGGAAGCAGTCTTCGTAAATTTATTCTTCGGCTGTGTGAAGAATTATGGGCCCCATACCTTGCCTCCCGAAATCTGGAACTACGCCTAGCAACACCAGGTCTATCAACAACTATCACTGTTACTATCCGAAAACGAAAAAAATATCAGTTGAAAACACTTTGTAAAGGAAATCATACTTCCAATCATTGCCACGGCTGTAACAAGGCAACGTGTGGCAAGTATCAAAAACTGCAAACTGTATGGTGTTTCGAATGTTTTTGATAGGCAGCGAATGTGTTAAACAATGAAAGTAAAAAATAAAATCAGATTCTACAGTTTAGAGTATTTTTTTAAACTGAGTTTTAATTGATTAAATAATGTGGGGCCAAAATGATCCTTTCGGGCTTTTTAGGTAGGTATGCTAGGCTAGACTTTCTAGTGTTAAAACTTATAAAATTAAATTTAATCCTTAATTTATTTAAATAATTGTAAATCAAGCTTAAAACACACATTTGCAAAGAGTTATTATTTGCATTGTACACAAGTACTATAAACCATGTATTTTATTTTGCAGAAAAAGTTGCGTTATGTTACCCTTATAAAGCAAAATAAAATGGTTGAAAAATATATAATAAACCTATACAGAAGTAAAAACTTCAAATTGTATTTTGGTATAAAATAGTTTATTTAAAACTTCTAAAAGTCATCCACATGGATTGCAAAACGTTTTCGTTCTGAACAGAACATCTTCAGTGCCTGGAATGAAGTATTTCCACGTTAGATTAAGGCAAAAAGGTTAAAATTGTGACTGTTAATGAGAAAATTATGTGGAGAATACTTACATTCCGCAAAGTAGTTGTAACTAGCACACCAATGAAGGTGGTAACTTCAAAATATATGGCTTACATTATACCTTATGATAAAATATTATGACTACAAGTCGATGTTACTAGATTAAAATATGTATGTTCCTAAAGAGCAACATGCTTCCCTGCTCGAAAAAACTAGGTACTTGCCATTTGAATTAGCACAGACCAACTGATGTAAAATGAAAAGGAATGACAAAGAGTGACATGACAAGACAAGGTAAAGTCAATTTGAAGTTTTTACTTCTGTATAGGTTTTTTAAACTATGGTATACAGCCAACTATTGGGATTTTTCCCTTGATTTTAAATATATAATAGTTTATGAGCTATTTTTTAATTTGTTTTTTAAATATTACCATTTTAAACGCTTTTATTTAGTTCAATAGTTTGCGTCAAATCTTTAGACGTTAATTTGACTGCCTTTTCTTCAATGCCAATGAATGAAAATGTGCAGACATATGCATTCGCGGGAACAGTACACGAATATTCAATAAAAAAATTCATGTTTATTAATTGTTTAAATAAAAAAAAAACGATTTTAATGGAAAACTCTTAAATTCTCTTGTTTTCTACAATATAAAAA
The DNA here is from genome assembly GCF_917563875.1 of Diabrotica virgifera virgifera. Lineage (NCBI taxonomy): Eukaryota > Metazoa > Arthropoda > Insecta > Coleoptera > Chrysomelidae > Diabrotica > Diabrotica virgifera. Next base: position 72,504,535 of record NC_065452.1, on the reverse strand, counting down.
CTTGAAACGTTTACGGATTGTATAGCTAATGATATGAACAATAATACATAATTTCACTTTTTACGTTAATTGTTTACGTTATGCTTCATTAATAAACAATAGAGTTTCAAATTTTTTGCCGATTCCGACTGCTTTTCATGTTAGTATTACATAATATCATATTATGTTTTATACATATTTTAACAAACATGACGATATATTTTAATGTTTGAAAAGTGTAAGACTAAAAAGAAAAAATAAAAAAATATGAAAAAAAAATTTTTTTTTAAGTAACGCTTTTCTTTAGTTACGAGTGACTAAATTTAAAAATATTATAAAAAAATCAACTAAAAAGCAAAAAATAAAAAAAAAATTGAAAAAATCTAACACATTCGTTAAAGAAAAGCGTGGGGCGAAAACCGTTTATTCGATGAACACGCGCCAAGCTTTTCTTTGACGGATGTGTTAGATTTTTTCAATTTTTTTAAATTTTTTGCTTTTTAGTTTATTTTTTATAATATTTTTAATTTTAGTCACTCGTAACTAAAGAAAAGCGTTTCTTAAAATTTTTCTTCATATTTTTTTATTTCAATTGAAAAACGCGGTTGTTGTATATTTTCGATAAATGAAATTTTGATTTAATTTCAAAATGCAATTTGATAAATGCTAATTGAGATTTTAAGAAATCAAATAAAAACTTTTCAATACTTGGTACAATAATATAATATATTTTAAATATAATTTTATAAGCTTTTTAACATGTAAGTACAGTCAAAAATGCTCAAAACTGTGTACCCTTTGCCACGGAGAAACTAGCGATAATAAAGTTGAAATTGATTTAATAGTCCAGAGAAATAAAGATTTTGTCGGGACACTTGACCAGCCAGGTTACAAATGGGTTTTTTGGATACTATATACCTAATACGTTATAAATACAAAAATGCCCGTCACAGTAACGTGACACTTAACCGTGACACTTAACGTGTCACTTAACCGTGACACTTAACGTGTCACTTAACCGTAACGTAATGTCAAGTTGACAAGTAGTGACAAGTATACCAAATATGATAAATGTAACTTGCGTGCACAATTTCACAGCCCTCTTAATTTCGGTACTATTTATTTTGGCGGATACCGTATCCGTATCCATATAATCAAAATATTTTCTTCTGTAATAAAAACTTTTCTTGTAGTACCCTGTTCCGTTAGAGCCCTCTTTACTTTCTGAAAAGCTGCTGTCGTCTGGATTTTTCCATGATAGGAAATATTTTGCATATTATTAGGTATTGCAAAAATTTTCCTCAGTCTCAATTGAGGTAATGGTAATGATAATGATATTTGTTTTAGTATCAGTCTGCAATGATTTAACGGTAAATTCAAATCTCAGTTTTGCCATTTTATAATTAAAAATTATTATATTTCTATTAGCAAAAATGTTGTTTTGTAATAATATTTTTAATCAGCAAACTCTTTGGCAAATAAAACTCAATTGCGTACCTATAGTAAATGGAGCCCACTTACGGTAATTTTTCTCTAAAACTTCCTCCGAAAACTCGAGACTTTCTCTTAGATCGAGTCTGCGATCATGTTGGAGTGCTAAATTGTTTCAAGAGTACATATTAAAGACATTCTCTCTAACTAATTGTTTTTGAAAGGAGACCATACATGGTGTCACTTTCTGTCTGGTAGTAAGGAGGAACTAAAGTTGCGCATAGTTTGTCCCTTAAGAGTTTCTTGAGGATATATCATTAAATCTATGTATTTCTTTACAAATTAGCAATGTTGCTTTACGTAATCAAAAATTAAGTTATAATTAAATTCACGTAAACGAAACAATGTAATTTATTTTATTTCTTTTTAAATTGAATGCAATTATCAAAACACGCTTAAAATTAACAAACTGCAGCGAAACTTCTCCATAACGGACAGCAACGGGAAAAAATAATTTTCCGTTGTGTAGAGTTGCCCGTTTTGTAGAGTTATCGGTTAATCAATTGAAATAAAAAAGAGGTATGGATTTGCTTGATCTTTAATTATACATTTTCGTATTTGCGTAAACATTTACACAAATAAAATACTAATGTAAAAAAGGTAGGTACTACCTACACCTACTTCTTAAAACAATCATCAATTTTGGTTTGTTTGTTGTTTTGAACATTATTTTTCACGATTTCTGACTCACCATTTAGAATTACATCAGTTACTTTTTGACTTACTCTTGCATGACTTTTATATTATAATAAATAAGTCTAAGTTTCTTAATTTTAGGTAAGCATCATTTAGATTACTTACAGTTGTAGTAAGTTCTAGTTTATCGTCACTCTCATTGTCAGAAACACTGGATACCTATTCGTTTTCTTTAAAATCATAACACAACCAGCTAAGTTTATTTCAGGATTTTCCGTTAATAGGACGGCATCAGTCTCTAGGGTAGTTCAAAAATTTTTTCAACTCCATGACTTTCGCAAAAGGTTGACAATGGTAAATTATTATGATTATTATCTTCCAGGTCTTATAGCTTCGGATTTTCCACAATTTCTTCAACATTACTCTCGTTTTTTTTTTTAAAAACCTCACCCAATGAAACACTTTTCAATTGTTTTGACTAAAACGTCTCTCTATGCTGCCACAATCCAAATTAAGGCGTTAGCAATCGTTATGGACGCCTCCAGTTCAGCCGTTGATAAAGAACATTGTATAGATAATAACATTGTTCTTATCAAAAACTTTCTATACAGGCATTTAAAGTTTTTTAATATTCCTTGGTCTAACGGTTTCCAATGTGCTGTAGTATTAGGTGGCAAAAATATTATCGATGTGGGATGTTGCGTTGTCTAAAAATAAGAGAATTTTTCTTTTTTGATGTTGCAGTTTTATGTCAAAGTACCCCGCACAAACCTTATGGAAATTAGGTCCCAGTGGATTTCGTTCATCCTTTGGGAAAATACTCTTTGAAGCATCCTGATAAAAAGTTCTCATGGGCACAACTCAATCGTATGAAGAATTTTCCAGATATAGAGGCACAAACTCGGAAAATTATAAGATTTACTGGTTATTCTAATTCCCTGAATTACTGGTTATCTGGCAACATGTAGAAGTTTGAATCAAGAAAAAGTACTGGTAGTCTAGGATTTTTTCCTGGCTAGCCAATGGCGACCTTTATATTGACCTTGACATTCAACTGACGTCATCTCTTGAGTTTCGAAGGTTTTCGGCATTAAATTAATATAAACAGATTACTCATGGGTTTTTGGGATCGCTAAATGACGAATATGCCATCAGAATTGATCTCCTGAGGTCGTGGTAGCCAGAGCCACTTCAAGGGTCGTCATCTTCCAGAGTTTTGATGGTTTTCGGCACCTAATTGATGCAAATGAATTACTGGAGGGTTTTTTTAGATCGCTAAACACGAATATGCCACCAGAACCGACTCCCGGAGCACCTGGTTTCCAAGGTCAATGAAAAGGGCTCCGGGAGTTTCGAGGGTATTTGGTATTACATTAATTGAGACGGATTAGTTATAGGTTTTTGGGGTTGCTGAACACGAATACGTGATCAGCACAGACACAGGAGCACCTGGTGCCTAAGACAGGTTATCTTCTGGAGTTAAAAACCTAAGAGTAATCCATTTGATTCCTCCGAAACTTCAGAAGATAACCTGTCTTAGGCACCAGATGCTCCTATGTCTGTGCTGATCACGTATTCGTGTTCAGCAACCCCAAAAACCTATATCTAATCCGTTTGCACCTATATTTAATCCGTTTGCATTAATGTAGTATCAAAGACCCTCGAAACTCCAGGAGCCGCTTTCATTGACCTTGGAAACCAGGTGCTCCGGGAGTCGGTTCTGGTGGCATATTCGTGTTTAACGACCTCAAAAAACCCTCCAGTAATTCATTTGCATCAATTAAATGCCGAAAACCATCGAAACTCTAGAAAATGACGTCCTTTGCAGTGGCACTGGCTACCACGTCCTCCGGAGGTCAATTCTGAAGGCATATTCGTGTTTAGCGATCCCAAAAACCCATGAGTAATCTGTTTATATCAATTTAATGCCGAAAACCCTCGAAACTCTAGAAGATGACGTCCGTTGAAGGTCAAGGTCAAAGTAAAGGTCGTCATTGAATATCCAGGAAAAAATTCTAGACTACTAGTACTTTTCCTTGATCCAAACTTCTACATGTTGCCAGATAACCAGTAACTCATGGAATTGGAATACCCAGTAAATCTTATAATTTTCCGAGTTTGTGCCTCTATATCTTGAAAATCCTTCATACGATTGAGTTGTGCCCATGAGAACTTTTTATCAGGATGCTTCAAAGGGTATTTTCCCAAAGTATGAACGAAATTCACTGGGACCTCATTTCCATAAGGTTTGTGCGGGGTACTTTATGAAGCCAATCTGTCATGATATCTCTGGTCATCCAGGCCTTCTTGTTGTAGTACCAGTCGACTTGGAGTTTATCAACATAAAAAATTTTAGAACATCGAGGATTTTTACGTTTACCAATCACCAGAGATTTTTCTTTTTCCCCACTTACATTTGCACACAATAATACGGTTAGCTTTTCCTTAGCAGATTTACCCCTAGTGCGCTTTTCATTACGAAATGTAAAAGTTTTACTTGGTAATGCTCGATAATACAGACCAGTCTCGTCAGCGTTATAAACATCTTCATGTAAACAGCCACTTAATAAAATTTTCAGTTTTTTTTTGCCACTCTGAAACGTCGTCAAGGTTAATATTTGCAGTTTCTCCAGAAATTTCTTTAAAAATGCATACTGTTATATTAAGCAAACCTTATCTAGCCAACCATTGGAAGCTTTAAAATTCAAATTGAGTTCTTTCGCCGCATCTAAAGCTCTTTCTTTTATTACCGGTCCAGATAATGGAATGTTCTTACTTCTCACTTTACAAAACCAATCGTACACTATGACATGGATGGCAATACCTTCAGTTTGAACCTCTTTTTTTTTTGTTGAAGATTTCCACTTACACTACACCACTTTTTTAAGTCCGTCTTTTTCTTTAAAATTTCACTAACTTGAATTTTTCCTATTTGAAACTTCTTGGCCAAAATTCGAACAGTAGGTATTATAATTTTTTCAAATGATATCATAGATATGTTTTCCTCCAAACCTAAAAACTTTCTGTTAGGCGAAGACATTGTTACCCTTAGATCAGAATATTATCACAACTCAATTAGAAATGTTTTGATGAGGATGAATAAATTCTAAAATGGGGTTTTCCAAATCAAACTCGATTTACCTAAAGTACCTAGTTTTATGACCATAAGTACCTACTTATATAATTAGTTTAATAGCTACAAGAAGTCGCCGGTCCGGAACAAGAATAACGTAACTGCAAATTTTGTCAATGTCTATTTATTGCGTAAATAACTTCTAAAAGACTGTGTACAGGTGATACAAAAGCGACAGAACTGTAACTATGTGCTGAGCCACTACAGGGTAGTTTGGTCGTTATTGTAATAAGCACCATTTTATATCTTATTTCAGATGAATAATGACGCAACTGTAAATAGGGTTGAAAACTTTGTCCGGCGTCGTAGTGAAGAGAGTCCGCTTTTCGGAGGTATCTTCCTATTTACCCTGTGTGAAATATTCGGTGACCTAAAAACTGTCCGTTCAGCAGAGGTTTCCGTTGTGGAGAGTTGTTCGTTAACAAGAGTTTTACTGAAATTTAAATACACATCCAGCCAAGTCGGGCTCTCGAACATAGGCCTACTCTATACTGAAATCACAATAAAGATGCACTAGAGGTAAACAAAGCAAGACACTTTGAATGTTATAAGGAGCACTCGCGAATTAACTTACAATGTATAAACTTTGTAAATCATGTTTTGGGATTTACAATGTATATGATTTGTAAATCATGATTTGAGAATGTTCCTCGTAACGTTCAACGTGTCTTGGTTTGTTTATTTAAAGTGCCTCTTTATTGAGATTGTAGTATAAATGGTTCTACTTTTCTCATCCATGTGCATCATTAACCCAATTTGTGACAAGTCTATTCAGGTCATATATTCATTGGTTAGCTAGTTTTCCACAACACGTGTAATCTGGATGGTGGTCCTTATTCTAGAATTTTGTTTCTTTCTATTGTACTGTCTTTATTATACTTTTGTCTTACCATTTCCATTTTAACTTTGTAACACGTTTTAAAATGTCCTCTACGCCAATGTTTGTGACAACTTTTGGTTGTATCTGCTTCTTTTGCTTGATGACGCAGATTGATTGACATTGTCTACTGTTTAAGTAATGGTTATTTCTAGTTTCAGTGGTTCTCTTCGTACTAAATGTGCCATGTTAATTTTCCTTAGTGTATTTCTCTTTATAATTTTTGAACCATTTTCTGAGCTTCATTAAGTTGTGGGTTACTTAGACTATGCCATCCGAAAATCGCAGATGTTTAGTTATCATCCTAGATCCATTTATTTTCAAATTTTTAGTTTCCTATTTATACTACTGGAAGACGTGCTGTAACACAGCGGTAAATAATTTTGGTCCTGTCTTATAACTTACGGTCTGGATTTGGAGATTTATTGATGCAGTGACATTTGTATATATAATAGGATAATGAGGAACAGAAAATAAAATCTGTAGCTCCAAACTTTACAAAACTTTACATCTCACCTTTAGCCACATTTCTTAATATAGGAGATTTTTTTTCAATCAAAAATTGACAAAAGTAAATTTGAGTTCGTATTAGAACCATATGGATTTGGTGTTTATAATAACAGAGAAGATTGTCTCATATAAATCTGCCAAGAACAGAACCTAGTAGTAAATAATAATTTTTAATAACTACCTCCAGAACAAAGTCCTTAGAACAATGCTGAATGCCCCTTGGTACGTGCCAAACTATGTGATAGAGCAAGACCTTAATGTGCCATCCATAAAAACAGTAATAACAGAATATTACAAAAAGTATACCAAGAGACTAAAATCTCATCCAAACGAGTTAGCCAGCAACCTCACTGATGACTATAATGATACACGACGCCTGAAGAGATTCAAAGTAGTGGACCTAGCTATAGACGGAGAGCTAGAGCCGAAAAATCATCGTCATAAGTAATATGGAGTTTGATATGTGAAATGTGTCTATTGTATATTGATAATTATGACCCATTTCAGGCTGACACCTCAGTGGATACAGGAAGTAGCAATAAGAGATGAAAGGAGAAAGTTCGTGCAGTCATTAAAGATTTTCACCTCCTATTTTGTTAAACCTCCATAGATTTGCATGAAAATGGGTGACTAGTTAGAGCATACCTCAAGACACAAAACTGATTTGGTGGCAACTTGCGTTTTTACCCTGGGGGTGGATGCCACCCCTTCTCGGGGGTGAAAACTATTTTATTAAAAATAACCCCACTTCTCGATAGAGGGAAAAATTTTAAGCAAAATTTGTTATATCAAGTTATTAAAATAAATCAATACTATTTGAGTTGTTAAAGATCAAAAATTTAAATTTTTCATGAAACAAATGCATGGTGTAAAGCGGTTTTTCATAAATAATTAAGAAACTCTAAGTTTTAACAAAATAGTTATGATCACCAAAATTGAAAATAATAAAAATCGAATAGATTTTTTACGTGAAAGACCTTTTAGAATTAATTAAAATTGAGTTATAGTTGATTGAATATATTATATATTTTTTCGGCTAGCACTGAAATCTAAGTATTCATGTTTAAATAACGAAAAAACGATGCATTTTATAAAATATACTTACTAAACACTTGTCAAAGTACTCAAGGAAGTTGATAACATCAAAACTAAGCAAGTGATGATGAAAATAAGAGAATCCTTTCGAATTTTTTAGGAAAAAGTGAAAATTAAAACAACCAATATTTATATAGTATTTATTTTGAAACTAGTTAACAGAATAATTTTCAAAGAGATTTCGTTAACGAAGTTAGGACTATAATTTCCTTATTAAATTATCAAGTTCGTTTTATTACAATTCAAATATAACAAACTAAAAATACGAGCATTATTATAACGAAAACTTTGTTTATTTATGTATTTAAATTCCTAATATGGAAAATTGCTATTATGAAAAGTTGTTTAGAATTATTAAAAATTATGTTTTAATGTGCAATTATATCCTTCTATTTAAATATTGTGAACTATAAAGGTGCGAGCCTCACTGAGCGAATTTCTTGAGCGAAATTCATATTTTTTTTACATAACTCGACTAAAATCGATACAAGTTTGTATATTATAATGATGATTGCATCTTGGATTTTAGACCATGCAGATCTTTTTATGAAGAATAATTTTTGTTCGTAAAATTAATAATAAAAGAGTTATAAAATGAAAATGATGATGAGTATCTCAAATTTGAGAAAAAATTTAAATATTTTTTTTTTATTAGAAGAATGTAATTACATTATTATAATAATTATTAATTAATTATTTTAATAATTACAATTATTGCATATATTAAAACATAGTTTTTAATTCCAAACAATTTTCTTAATATCAACAATTTACAATATTGTGAAAAATAAAGGTACTTTACTCTTGAGAGAAATTCATATTTTTTTAAATACCTCGTATAATATAGATTAAATTTGCTATCTGATGGTTGAATCGTAGGTTCTAGACGATGCAGAACTTTTTATGAATTATAACTTTATTTCGTAAAATTCAAAAGAAAAAAGTGTCCCGTAATATATGTGTCCAACTTAAGTAGACACACTGTATATATACAATATAATATACATAATACAATACATAAATCATTGGAAAGACTGCTCAAATAATTTGTAACCTGCATTTAACATTACTTATATTAACAATAATAAATAATATTTATTTATTTGATATTTCAATTCTTTTGCCGTTTATGTGTCAAACTAAACAAAGACTTGCATCTCGGGACAGCAATTTAGGGTCTTGATCACAAGCATTTTTAGCCGATGTCAGTCAAATTACGCGCTAGTTTGAAATACATAACATGAAATTTTTCGTTACATTTTTACGTACATTTGTTTAATGCATTTTAGCAGTGTCTCCATTGTAGAATTATCTCACTAACTAAAATTGCTAGAAGATCCTTAATTGCTGTCCCGAGATGCAACTTGTTTTTGAGGTCGGTTATCTCGAAGATGGTTTGAGATATCGAAATGGCGTTTTCAGATTTGGATTCATGAGAAAAAACTACATTGATATCGGTACATAAGCTCCAGATATTGCAGGGGTGGGACGAACGAACGAAGGTACAGTCTTTGCGAATTTATAAACGAAAACAAAATTTTCGTTGAACATACTTTACGGTGCAAAAAAATCGATCGACTAAAAATTTGGGCATATTTGATGTTTCGAATTTCCTAAACCTGTTGTCCGATTTAAGCTATTTTTTACCACGTTATAGCCTTATTCATTGGCAATATCGCTGTAATAATATTGTTGCTAGACAGTCAAACGCTCATTCTATACCGGGTGTATGAATCAAACTGTGCTTTTTTCTCAAAGTTCGCATCACCCTGTGGGTTATTCTACCATTTATAAAATACTGAAATTAAAGCCCAACTATAGCCTCAGGTTTTCTTAACATTTTGTCTTTAGATTTATTCGCTTATGTTGGATAATAAAAAAGTTAGTTACTTTAACAACTGGCCATGTTCATCATCAGTACAGGGTGTTTTCTAAATAAGTGCGACAAACTTTAAGGACAAACTGTAATTTTACAGGAGAAAATAATGACAATTTGCTATATAATTTTAATGTCCGCAAACGCTTCGTTTCCGAGATACGGGATGGGATGTTCAACTTTTTTTACAAACTGACGATTTATTTATTGCTTTAAAACCAGTTAAGATATGCAAATGAAATTTGGTGGGTTTTAAGACGTAGTTATTGCACATGTTTTAACATATAATTAAAAATTGTATATTTACCATTGGCGTCCGTACGGGTAATATTATCGGTCATAATACCCGTTTGCCAATGGTGAATATTAAATTCTAAATTATATGTCAAAAAAAGTGCAATAACTACGTCTTAAAACCCACCAAATTTGATTTGCATATCTCAACCAGGGCCGCGTTTAGGTCGAATGACGCCCTAGGCAATTCTCTAGTAGCCGCCCTTCAAACATATACAATCGTGTTTATCTCGAAAACTATGCACTATGCATCCTACGAATAAACTAGTAACAACATTTTTTGCTTAGAATGACCCAAGAAAATAGAAAAAAAGATTTGTTTTGCTAAGAATCGCTGTTATGTAATTCCTCAAGTTCTTTGTTTATAACAATCTTATCGACATCCGGATCAATTGTTAACAAAAAAATTCGTGTTCTACGGGACAAAATACATAACAAAAACGGTAAGTCTATCTGAATAAAGTAGGCCGTTGTACCCCGCCCCGACCCCCCGGGCGACAGGACGAAATGCAATTGCATATTGAAATATAGTTTTTCCAAATAATTCCAAATAACTTTTCAATAACAATTTTCGATATTGTGAAATATAAAGGTACTTGTGAAATATAAAGGTATAACATTAATAAAATATGATATCTGATGCTTGCATCCTAGATTCTATATGATGCTTCTAATACGATGCATCTTATAAAGAATAGCTTTTTTTCGTAAAGTTAATAATAAAAAAGTTTTCAATAGGTTCCAAGTTACCCAGACATACTGTAGAGTAGAGTTCAAAAAATTTTTTTAACATTTAATATTTTTTAAGCCTGTTATTAAATATATTTTTGCTAAATTGTACAGAAAAAAGTTGGTTTGATGATCTTGTACAAACATTTTTTAACTGATATTTTTCGTTTTTTGTATAACATTTTTTCATCTCTTGTAATTTTCTCAAAAATATGTTGTTTATTTCATTTTTAAAGTAAAATAATTTGGTGAATTTTAGAGACTAAATCTTAAGATTAAAAAAAGACCTTTAAAATTGTAATATATCCGTGTTTAAGCTTGAGTAATATCCTCTTAAAAGTGGTAGTAATTCTATAAATCTACGAAGTTTTCAAAACTTAAATTTTTTTGAGAGAAAATATAATTTGAATTAAATTTTTGAGTTTTTTTTTTAATAAAGCGTAGTTTAGTAAGATGTTTGTAAGCTAAGTTGTGTAAATTTGAGTGTTTTGTAGGTAAAATTGTATTAGTTACACATCTTTAAATCATTTTAAAACAAAATTCATGCAAGTCTCACTTTCCACTCACACCGTACATATGCCCATAATTTTTTTATAGCCTTCATTTTTTTCTTTCATTTCCGATGTGCAAAATTTAGATTGATCAATTAGTTAAAAAATTATGGTAAATTAATTTAACCGCGCGCTTAGCAGAACCGCAGAACCCTGTAATATTAGTGCGCCAATGTTTGTGAGAGGGGCGACTTGAGCGTTATAAAAGCTGTAGTTTTAATTTTAGAAAAATATTTATATAAGGTTTCTTGTGTAAAATTTTATGAATTTTTCAATAGCTAAGATATTGTTCAATAGAACAAAAATCACAGTATGAATTCACTTTTTAAATACCAGTGAACAAATAATGTTTTACATACTACCAATAATGAAAAATTATGACTATGAATAATTTGCACTCGTAATATGCCATTTGTTATTGCAAAGCAAAGGTCTCTGGGATAAACAAATAAAATAACTTTTAAACTAATTAATGGATCGGTCTCAAATTTTGAGGGTTTGCACTAAATTGTTAATAATTAAAAGACGGACGCGAACTCTAGGCAGGAAACATGTAGGATTTCATCCTATAGGTCAACAGTCAACAATAACTAAAAAATTAGTCAACTACCTCGATATTTCAGTGTCCCGAACATGGTCTATTTCTTGCTTAGTTCACTGGATGGAGTATATGTGTGTGACGACACGGACCTAATCTACCTGTAATAATACAGTTTGAAAATCCCAACTCTAACTCGATGTCCTACTGTAGACAAGTTAAATCTTTAGTTTCTGCAAAATGTGCAATATTGAAGTGTTCAATGGCCCACCGCCTTTGTCGAGCTGCCGGCGGCCTAATAATCACTCAATTTATTACTTCCGTTTTTTTGAATGCATAGTGTTAAGATAGCAGAATGCTATGTTTGTTTTATTTTTGTTATGAATGCAATTTGTTTTTTTCTACTTAGAAATCACTTCCCACTTCTATTTAATTGATAGATGAACATACATACTTGTTATTCGATTTTAATTTTTATGTAAAAGTATTTTTTTGTACAGTATTTTTGCCGCCCTCTCACAATTTGCCGCCCTAGGCAACTGCCTATATTGCCTAATGGATAAAGCAGCTCTGATCTCAACTGGTTTTAAAGCAATAAATAAATCGTCAGTTTGTAAAAAAAACTGAACATCCCGTATCTCGGAAACGAAGCGTTTGCGTACATATGATTGTAAAGCAAATTGTCATTATTTTCTCATGTAAAATTACCCCTTAAAGTTTGTCGCACTTATTTAGAAACACCCTGTGCTGATGACGAACATGGCCAGTTGTTAAAGTACCCAACTTTTTTAATATCCAACATAAGCGAATGAATCGAAAGACAAAATGTTAAGAAAACCTGAGGCTATAGTTGGGTTTTAATTTCAGTATTTTATAAATGCTAGAATAATCCACAGGGTGATATGAACTTTGAGAAAAAAACACAGTTTGATTCGTACACCCGGTATACAATGACAGTTTGACTGTCTAGCAACAATATTATTACAGCGATATTGTCAATGAATAAGGCTATAACGTGGGAAAAATTCACTTAAATCGGACAACAGGTTTAGGAAATTCGAAACATAAAAAATGAGCAAATTTTTAGTGGATCGATTTTTTTGCACTGCAGTGTATTTATTTTGCATTTTTGCTGTCACATTCACTAAAATCGCTATCATACTTATTTTCATCACTTTCGCTATTATGAATCTCATCATCAGCTTGCTCAGCATCCATCTTATCGTCTGTTTTATTCTCAAAAGCAATATCTCTCACAATCTCTGGCATTTGAGACCCTTCAAACCATTTGAGACTTGAGAGTCGACTGTAGTACCTCAACGTGTAAACACCGACGATCGCTGCTGTGTTTATAAATAGCGGTGAAATACGAGTTTACCAGTGTGAGTGATAACAATAATAATTATAACGTACGTATTTGAACATTTTAAATTAGATTTGTTTAGTTTATTCGGAACTATAATTAGATCCAGTTTTTTGCTTTTTACATTAATTAGAAACATCAATAATATTAATGGACTAGCATAAACATCGAAAAGTGATCTAGCCGGCTACCTGAGGTGCCGGCAAAATGTTTAAATATCAACAATAATCTAAACTAAACAAATAATCAATTACATTTCATAATATTGTTTCTGCTTCTGACTACAGGGGCAGTAACGTGCAAAACAGTTCAGCTTCAAATATGTCTCAAACTACAGATAATGCAACTTCTAGACAAACAACTTCGTATGCATCCATAGTTACATCCATAATTAAACCTTCGTTTCCAAAGCACACCCAAGCGGTAGTATTACATGCTGAACAAAACCTTAAATTATATGACTATGTTAGAGCTATAGGCGACATTACCGGTCCCAAACAAATTTCTTTTGCTTCTAGAATATCCCATAATAGGATATGTATTTATCTTACCAATTCCAATCTAGTCGAACAGTTATTAACATCGCATCCAAATATTCAGATAGGGAACATTACCCTAAATATTCGCAGACTGGTTTCCCCACGAAAAGAATTGTCATATCAAATATTTCCCCAACCGTTCCGCACGATTTAGTAGAAAGTGCCATTAAAAATCTTGGGCTTGAGTTAGCCTCCCCGATTTCCTTTTTAAGAGCTGGTATCCCAGGTGATGAGTACTCTCACATCCTTAGCTTTAGACGCCAAGTATATGTTTTTTCCAATACCCAATAGTAATACCTTTTGAAGGTATTGAAAACAGAATCTTTTTATCTACAGATAAAATGAAGTGATTTATCTGTAAACAACCAGGACGCATTGCTCCTAAATGCCCTAATCCTCCAACTGTTAATGTAACCCAAACTCCTAATTCAAATCCCGAATTATCCACGAAAACAACCCTTTTACTAGATAACACACAGCTGACAGACATCTCCAGCGTGACCCCTATTAGAGATACTGCACAACAGGACACAACTACCGCACTAAAACCAGCCCTTAAACGAGGTCGCTCAGAAGTATCAACGGCCACGAATGAAAACAGTTCCCTAGATGACACTGTTAGCATACCTCCACCCGTTTTACCTGATAGCCACATACAGCAGGATAAAACCATTAAGCAAAAAAGAAAGAAACAAAGGACAAACCCACCAATAGATAGCGGACTAACTGAACAAACTAAAGAGGATATAAAAGAGGCCTACAATAAAACACCAGAAGCATTAATACTTCCTCAAGATAATCTGATAGCTTTCCTGGAAAACACCTTTGGAAATAACGATCGTTACACTGAAGCATTGAAATTCACGAGCGATATTAAATCTTTGATCTTAAATTTACAATTCTTGTACCCATCTCTGCAAGAACGGGCAATTAGATATGGTATAACACGCATAAATAAAAAAATTAAACTCCAACTGGAACCTAATGATGCCGAAAGTGTATCTAGTACTGATATATCTCATGAAGTAAGCGATGAAGACAGCAACTCAGACATATCCCAATTATCTCAACAGTCTCAAAAATCCTTACAATAATCTGTAATTATATTCACATTAATTCAGTGGAATTGTGACGGGTTTTTCCCCGTCTTGAACGCTTACAACAATTAATCTCAGATGACGTTCCTGACTTTCTCTGCTTACAAGAGACTATCTTTAACACAACACACAATCCGTATCTTAAAAACTATTATAGCTATCATTTTATTAGGACAACGCATTTAAGGGCCAGCGGTGGATCCTCCATTTTTATCTCAAATGATGTTTTTCACCAAGAATTTTTGTTAAACGCAACGCTAGAAGCTGTAGCAGTAACTGCATGGTGCCCTAACAAAATTGTCATATGCAATATTTACATTCCCCCTAACTATAATCTTGCCAGTGCTGAACTTTTAAATCTCATTAACCAACTTCAAGCTCCATTTATTCTTGTTGGAGATTTTAACGCTCATAATATCATATGGGGATCTAAAAATACGTTTGATAGGGGTAAGATTATTGAGGATATTATCATTAATCATGATGTTAGTCTTTTAAACACAGGAAGTAGCACGTATTTTCATATATAGTCTGGCTCCTTCTCTTCAATTGACTTAAGCATTAGTGATCCTAAAATAGCTCCTTTTCTTACCTGGTACACGCTTGATAGTCTCTATGACAGCAATCACTTTCCTATCTTCATCACTAATAATGAAGCTAAACCGTCTTATGTTAAGAGCAAATGGAATATCTCAAAATCTAATTGGGAGCTTCTCAGCGCATCTGTTAAGGATCGAGTTAACGAAATTGTTTATCAAAACAATGCTGATAGGGATGTTGAAGAATTTAATAGATGCATACTGCAAGCAGCAGAGGAACACATAGGAAAGTGTACCATTAATCCATCCCAAAAATATGTACCATGGTGGAACCTATCTTGCAAGCTAGCAGTTAAAGCTAGCAAAAAGGCCTTAAACAAATTTCGCAGAACACGATCAGAAGAGGACTTTATTAATTTCAAGAGATTAAAGGCCAAATCAAAACGAGTAATAAAAGAAAGTAAACGAGAATTTTGGATTAAATTCTCCAGTACTATAACCGCTGACACATCTCCAACTCAGGTATGGAACAAAATAAAACAATTTAATGGACGCAACAAAACGTATAAAATACCCGCTCTTATCCACGAAAATAATATTATCAGAGACGACCAGAAAATCTCAGATACCTTTGCACAATATTTTTTAGACAAATCCAAAAACAGAATTAACCATTTATTGACACGAGACGAACAGCACCCTCCTCAGTCCTCCTCATCTAACCCTGGTCCACTTAACCTACCGTTTACTCTGGACGAACTATATGATGTTTTTAGCTCTCTAAAAAAATCTGCTGCCGGACCAGATAATATTCCCTAAATATTTATTAAAAAACTACATTCAGATACATTAAGAAAATTATTAGATCTGTACAATATTTTATGGACAGATCAACTGTTTCCCAGACTGTGGAGAAAATCCATTATGATTCCAATTAAACAGAACGACTGCCTGTCAGCATTACCCAGTTCATTTCGACCCATTTCTTTAACTTGCTCATTATGTAAAGTCTTAGAAAAAATGATAAATAATCGTCTAAACTGGTACTTAGAACGACATAAGTTACTAAATCCATTTCAATCAGGATTTAGATCAAATAGATGAACTATGGACAATTTGGTTTCACTTCAGTCTGAAATTGTGTACCATGCAAATCAAGAATGAGGTAATTGCCGTTGCTCTAGACATAGAGCGTGCTTTCTATACCACTTCAAAATCAATAATTCTTGCAAAACTTAGTGACCTCAAATTAGAAGGTAATATAAAAACATTTATTAATGACTTTTTATCGGATAGAACGTTTCAAGTGTCCATAAATGGTAAAATGTCTGCGCCACAAGCTGTAGAGAATGGACTACCTCAAGGTTGTATACTTAGCACCACACTATTCTTAATCCGTATTAATGACATAAGCTCTATGATAAAAGCGCCAGTTCAACACGCTATTTACGCTGATGATATCATTCTATTTTGTCAAGGTAGGACCACATCCAGTACATGTGCGTTACTCCAAAACACCCTAGAGTCTATAACCAATTGGTCAGAAAATACAGGATTCAAATTTTCACCACCTAGATCTGTAGTAACTCAATTTAGTAAAAAATACAGGTCTCCCCAACCTAATTTACAACTACATGGAACTTCGCTTCGTGTAGTAGATAACCATAAAATCTTAGGTATGCAATTTGATAAAAGACTGTCTTGGAGAAATCATATACAAACCACTAAAGCTAATTGTTTAAAAAGAATACACATAATTAAATCCCTTGCTCACTACCACTAAGAATCTGAAGAGGAAATATTACTCAGAATTTACCAAGCTCTAATTAGGTCCAAACTTGATTACGGTAGCATACTCTATATGTCTGCATGCAAGTCTCTCTTAAATTCTCTTAACGTCGTTCAGAACACATCTCTTCGTATTTATCTTGGTGCTTTTAGACCTAGCCCATCTGAAAGCATTCATGTCGAAGCCTATGAACCTCCACTGACCGATAGGAGACAAAGACTCCTTCTGAATTATTTTGCAAAGGTCTCGGCCAACCCCTCAAATCCAGCTGCCAATCTTGTTGCCAAACACACAGTAATAGATCCAATAGAAAAACCTAGGTCTGTATACCCAATTGACCGCAAATATTACCAGTTAATTAACAACATAGATTTTTCAAATATGACCCCGATCTGTATCCCTCATACCCCGCCTTGGACCAGAGAGCAGCCTAGTTTTAACATTAGTCTATGTAGATACGACAAAAAGGAAACACCCAGCCTTATGATTAGACAAGGGTTCCATAAAATGATCGACATGGAAAAGTTTGATACATCTTATACACAGACGCCAGTAAAGATGAACATGGTACAAGCTGTGTAGTTACTACTACAAATGAAACAATAGCGTCATTCCGCCTCCCTACAATCTGCAGTATACATACAGCGGAATTATATGGAATAAATAAAGCTCTAGAAGTCACACCAAAAAGCAGCAAACGTATAGCCATATGCACCGACTCACTGTCATCGATTCATTCACTAAAAACCTTAAGATCACAATACGCAATATTCAATAAGGTACACACTCACTGTCATCAGCTGTTATCTTCGGGCACCTCAGTCTCCATAATTGACCTAATAATCCAGTCGAAAGGATACAGCTCCATCAGGACCTAAAATATCTCTTCAAGTAATCAGTTTTGGAAAATTGGCAAGATCAATGGAGTAGAAGTACATCAAAATTACATCAAATACAACCTATAATTCTACCATTACAAATTCCCATACAAAAAAGAAGAGACAAAGCCATAATCAGACGAATAAGAATAGGTCACACTCGTCTCACGCACGGTTACCTCATGAGTTCTGAAAATCCACCAGTCTCTGAACGCTGCTGCAACAACACGCGGCTTTCCATACAACATATCCTACTTGGATGCAGTACTTTTAGCTCCACCCGACGACGGCATAACAGTAGTTAGTGGTACCCTTAGTGATATACTTAGTTCACCTTTTTCAATGAACTCTCTGATTACTTTTCTGAGAGACTCTAAATTGTATAATTTAATACAAAATATTTATAAATTTTGTAAAAGTACTAAAACTTGTAGCTTAACCAAATATTGTAACCAATATTATTGTAACCAATTATTGTAACTGTTTTTGTTCCCGTGTCAATGACCATAGTTGTCGAGACACGTAAATTTAAATAAAAAAAAACATTTGAATTTATGTGTGTTAGC
Source organism: Diabrotica virgifera virgifera (assembly GCF_917563875.1). Taxonomy (NCBI): domain Eukaryota; kingdom Metazoa; phylum Arthropoda; class Insecta; order Coleoptera; family Chrysomelidae; genus Diabrotica; species Diabrotica virgifera. Next base: position 72,486,055 of record NC_065452.1, on the reverse strand, counting down.
AATATGTGTTTATATGTGTTGTATCTTAACCCTTACCCGGGTAACACATTTTACTTACGTAACCGGGCAACTCGGGTCCGTTGGGCCCACCACTGTTCGTGAATGTACTATTCATATTTATCCATATATTTCTAATATTCTTTTTTAATTTTTTACTAAAGTTAAATTTAAATTGTCTAGATTAATAAAAGGTGTTTCTATGGTATGCGGTCTACCTTGAGGGTGCGATCTACCTGAAGGATTTGCCATATTTTCATGCCATACTTATCTGGTTTGAAGGCATATACTGCTTGAAAGGACACCTACCTCGATACGTAACACGTTGCTCATCTACCCTTATATTTTTTCCTGGTAAATAGTATTTCTGAAAGTTTTGTTTGACTTGATTCCACACATCGCGTATTGCTGCTAATTTGTCGTTCCTCCTTCGTTCAGACCTCGGTCCTTATCGTCAAATCGAACAAAACGTAGCAAAATTTTGAATCGTTTTAACCCCATGGTAGCTTTAAATATAGTAGGTCCATAAGACTTACTATAAAGTATATCTACATTATGGATGTTGGCACTCAGGTGCCCTGCAGCCTGCAGTTAGTAGTAGTCAAATAAAGGCATATAGCTCTGTAAAGTCGCAATATTTCCAGTTCTCTATCCCTAGGACTTTTTCGGCTTCTTCATTTGTACACTTCACTCTTTCGTTTATAATTTTTTCGTCCACAAACAAACAAAAGGAATCAACAGGATCATCTATACTTTGACCAGGGGCTAACATTACTTTGTGCGTTTTGCTTTTTATTATGTCGCAAGATCGTATACGTCCTGTCGGTTTTGGTTGATTCTTCCAGTTAATTCCATCCTTAGTTTCAAAAATTACACACTCTGAAATCTGGGAACTTGTAGCTACAAAAGTAGCAACTTCTTCATTATCACTCAATACCACTTGCTGATCCTCCTCTTCACTTGCTTCAGAAAAATGATCTTAAATTTCAGAGTCACTTTCAATGCCACCTACTGCAGGAGATTATTCATCATCGGAATCCCATAAATTATTAGCAATATCTTGAAGTTCTGCAGCTGATAATGGTTTTCGGGACATTTTATTCGCACTATCTACTTTCACTGTAATTCAATCTAATTTTATGAGCTTAGTTGTCGACACTAATATCGATATCAAACGATTGATAGCAGATGCATTATTTATTTAAAAATATGTATAGGTACCTACCTAAAAATATTATGGCATTCCAACAATGATTATCAGTTTTTAAAATTCATTTAGAATAGATATAACACCTATTGTAAGCATCTCTCTGATGTTCACATCAAAAAGATGTTTACATTGTTTGTTACAGGTTTAGACTTTATTATTGGATTTCCGGAATCATAAAATTCGTTTAGATAATCAACGAATGCCTGACTGCCAGATTAACTTCTGTAAAAAAGATTTAGATTTTAGGTATAAATACAAATAGGGTCCTACGGACCCGTGTTGCCCCTTTACGTGACAAAATGCTTTCGGCGCAATAATTTCAAAAATGATAATGAATATTTTGAATAGGTCATGACTATGTTGAAGGAAACATACTTCTAAACAAATTCAGTGATGCATAAAAGTCAATAAAAATTTTTGTGTCAGTTTATGATAAAAGAATTGGCGTCTCGGGCCTGTTGGCCTGTTGACCTTGCCCGGATAAGGGTTAAGCAAGTTCCCAACCATTTTGTTCAATAACCAGCTCTTGGTTGGATTTTTTTATAGGCGTTCAACCTAATACTTGTAATATATTATCATGCTCGTAAAAGATGTTGGTATAGCTCAGATTGAGATGGTGGTTTTTGAGTTATTTATGGAAAATCGCTTTACACCATGCATTTTTTTCACGAACAATTCAACTTTTTGATCTTAATAACTTAAAAAGTATTGATTTATTTTAATAATTTGATATAACAAATTTTGCTTAAAATTTGTCCCTCTATCGATTAGTGGGGATATTTTTAATAAAATAGTTTTCACCCGCGAGGAGGGGTGGCATCCACCCCCAGGGTAAAAGCGCAAGTTGGCACCAAATCAGTTTTGTTTCTTGAGGTATGCTCTAACTAGACACCAATTTTCATGCAAATCGATGGAGGTTTAAAAAAACAGGAGGTGAAAACCTTTAATGACTGCACTAACTTTCCCCTTTCATCCCTTATTGCTACTTCCTGCATCCACTGAGGTGTCAGCCTGAAAAGGGTCATAATTATCAATATACAATAGACACATTTCACATGCCAAACTCCATATTACTTATGACGATGATTTTTATGAACTTGTTTTACAACTCTTGGTCCGTGTGGTATATTTCTATGATCTTTTAACCATACTGTTCTATTAGGATATAGATTTAATATATTATTACACATTTCATTATTGAAACCAAGTGAACACATTTTATATTTTAGTATGTTAAGTTCTACTGAATCATAAGCTCCTTTTATATCCAGAAAAAAACAAACTAGGTACTCATTTTTAGATAACGCAATTTGCATATCTGTAACTAGCTTCGTTACTACATCCAATGATCCAAGGCCTCGGCGAAATCCATACTGTGTACTAGGTAAAATACAATTTGATTCTAAAAACCATTCTAGTCGAGCTTTGATTATAATAATCTTTCGAAGGTTTTACTTATACACGACATTAAAGAAATTGGTCGATATGACTTAGATAAATTTTTGTCTTTATTAGCTTTTAATAATGGTTGTATGATATATTTTTTAAAATGATCTCTGTATTGCTCTCCTACCCACCAACTATTGAAAACTTTAAGTAATTGCTCCTTAGCTATTATGGGTAAATTATAAATTAATTCATAATAAAATCGTATCCAGGAGTAGTATTTTTCGTTGTTTTCATTGCAACCTCCAAATCTTCAAGATCAAACGGAAGTTGAAGCTCATTGCAATCTATTACATGCATATTATTATCAATTGTCTTTAATATATTTGGTACAAAAGTTGGTGCATATATATCTAATAATTCCTCAATAATTGATTGCGTTAGTGGAGGTTTTTTGTAAGCGTTATTCTTATTTGATATTTTTTCAATAAAATTCCAAATTTTTGATATCATCATCATCAGGGCTTTTCATTCCAGGTGGAATGTTTGCCGCTCTTACTTAGAGGTCTCAGATTCGCTTATTGCGGTGAATCACTCCGCATTCCACTTGTATGTTGTCAAAGTTTGTTGTATGACTTGGCTTTCGTTACTATTTTCTTCCACTCATTTCGATATGTGCATAGTTCCCTCCAGTTTCTCACTTCCAGAACTTTGTTATCTCTCATGACCTGGTCCTCCCATCTCTCTCTGGGTCTTCCTCTTGGTCTTTCAGTTGCCGGTTTCCATTTGGTGATCTTCTTAATCAGTCGGTCGTTTTTCCTTCTTTCTATGTGTCCCAGCCATCTCAGCCTCTGTGATTTAATAAATCTAACTATATCTTCTCCCTTCATTATGTCTCTTAGTTCATGGTTCATTCTTCTTCTCATTTCTCCGTTGTCCATTCTCATCGGGCCCATAATGCGTCTGAGGATTTTCCTTTCGAATATTCTCAATTTTTCTTCATCTTTTTCCGTGAGGCACATTGTCTCAGCTGCGTACGTAACTACTGGTCTGATTGCAACTCTGTATATTTTCAGTTTTGTATTTGTGGATAAGTTCTTGTCCTTCATAAGCCTATGATATCTCCAGTATGTTTTGTTGCCTGTTAGTATTCGTTCCGTTACTTCTTCACTTCTCTTGTTTTGGCCATTCACTATTACTCCCAAATATTTAAATTGTTGGACTCTTTCAAAAGTGTAGTTTTCTATTTTGATTTCTCTCATCCTGTTATCTTCTCTTCTAGAGCAGAGTAGATATTTTGTTTTTCCTTCGTTAATTTCTAGACCTCTTTTCCGTGCTTCTTTTGCTTACTGCTTCTTTTAATCTTTCCTTGTCTCTTCCCATAAGAACTAAATCATCTGCATATGCAACTATTTGTGTTGAGGAGTGGGCTATAGTTCCTTTAATTTTGCTGGCCTTGACTGTTCCTTCTAGTGCTATGTTGAATAATGTGGTTGACAGGGAGTCGCCTTGTCGCACTCCTGTTTCTATTGCAATTGATTTTGTGCTACCTTCTTCTGTTGTTACTTTGGCTCGAGCTCCATCCATGGTCATTTTTGTTAATCTGATTAATTTTGCTGGTATATCTTGATTTTTCATTTCAATAAATAATTTATTTCTTCCAATACAGTCAAAGGCTTGTCTGAAGTCTACGAAGAGGATGTGGAGTTCTATGTTGTGTTCGTGGCATTTTTCGATTGTTTGTGTAACTATGTGGATCGCATCTGTAGTGGATCTGCCTTCTCTGAATCCTTGCTGGTAGTCCCCAATTTTTTTCTGTGTGAATTGATTAAGTTTTTGTTTGATGAGGGCTGTTAGAATTTTATATGTTGTACTCAGTAGAGATATTGCTCTATAATTGTTACAGTTTGTTACTTCTCCTTTCTTAAATATTGGTATATTTCTGCCTTCTTTCCAATCCTCGGGCATTTCTTCTGCTTCCCATATTCTAACTATTAGGTTATAGATGCTTGTTAATAACTTTTCCCCTCCGTTTTTAATTAGCTCATTGGGAATTTCATCTGGGCCTGGTGTTCTTTTCTGTTTTATTTTTTGAATGATGGCTAAATATGCATCATGTGTTGGCATACCTATTTCATTATCTCTAATGTCTTCCATTGCGCCTACCTCCTCTTCCGGGCTTTCTTTGCATCTATATAGTTCTGTGAAGTGTGTTTCCCATGATCTATTGTCAATTTTAACTACTGGTCTGCCTTTTCTTTGTTGAGCTTTTAGGTATCCAAATAGTTTGGCGCTGTCTTTACTATTCATTTCTAGTTCCTTTAACAGCTCTTCGATCCACAGTTTTTTTTGTTCTTGCAAAAATTATCGGCTGCTTTCTTTTTTTCTTTATATTCGTTTCGATGATGCACTTCTTTAGTTGATATCCATTTATCTCTTGCTTGGTTTTTCTGTTTGATTTTGTTTTCGCATTCTGCATCAAACCACTCTTTCCTTCTTTTTATTTCCCTCTGTCCTAGCACCTCTTCAGCTGAATTCAAAATGGATTCTTTTATATTTTTCCATATGTCCTCTGTGTTATTTGCTTGTGTTAGGTTTTCCTTTAGGGTTTTCTCATATTGTTCTCTTAGTTCCTGTACTTTTAACTTCTCCAGATTCCATCTTCTTTTGTTTTGTCTTGTTCTCTCTGCTTTAATTATCTTCATTTTGATTTCTCCTATTACTAGAAAATCGTCTGTGTCCGCGTTTGATCCTCTATATGATCTGACATCGTGCATTATTGCTTTCCATTTTTTGGATATTAGTATGTGATCTATCTGATTGCCATCTGTTGTGCCAGGTATCAACCATGTTACTTTATGCTCTCTTCTGTGCATGAAGTTTGTACTTATAATGTAACTGTTTGTTATTGCTGCTAGTTGGCATAATTTTCTTCCGTTATCGTTTGTCTCGTCATGAATAGTTTCTTTCCCTGCTACTTCCTTATACTGGTTTTCTTTGCCTACTTTTGCATTGAAGTCACCAACCATTAGTACTATATCATTTCTGGGTAATCTTTCATATAATTCTTCCAGTTGTTCATACAATTCAATTTTATCATTTTCTGGTGCATTTTCTGTGGGTGCATATATGTTTATGATTGTCATATTGGCTTGTTTGTTTTCTACTTTTATATACGACATTCGTCCATTTATCGCTTTAAATTCTATAACTTTGTCCCTAACCTTACTGTTAACCATGAATGCTGTACCGTTTTTTCCTTGCTTGTTTTCTCCCGAGTAATATATTGTGTAGTTTTTCTTTTTGATATTTCCTTCTCCCTTCCATCGTACTTCTTGTAGTGCTAGTATGTCTATTCTGTATCTTTGCATTTCTCTTGTTACCTCTTCCATTTTTCCTGGTCTCAATAATGTTTGAACGTTCCAGGTTCCTACTTTTACTCTATTTTTCTTCTTGGTTTTTCTTTTTCTATCTATTTTTCTTATGTTTGATTCGTTGTTCTTTTTCCGTGCTAGTTTCGTTTTCAGGTTTTCATTCATTTTCTTTACAGTCTCTTTACATTCCATAAATGCGTTTTCCATATTCGTTTGCCGGTATGTTTTAGTGATACTAGTCGTTTGTTCTTTACTATGTGCTACTTTCACATACAATCTCAGTTTTTTGGCTTTGTGCCGGAATTATGTGCAGTCTTGTTTATTTTCGCCATATTTTCTGATCCATTTTCGTCATCTCCTGGTTATCTTTCCGTATATGTTCTTCCTCTGGGTTTTCCTTGAGGTGTTTTAGTATTCATCATTTCGCTTTGTGTCCTCTTGTATCCTAAGCTTTCCACTGTATATGCTTTGTCGTTTATTTTTAGCTTATTATAATTTAGCGATGCCTTCTGACCCCTTTCTCTTGCTTCCTTTAAGTGTTGTTTCAGTATTTTTCTCTGGTCTTGTATCTCCTTGGAATAATCTTCACTTAGGTAAATGTCTGTTCCTTTTAGTCTTTTCGATTGGTTCAATATTTTGATATAGGTGTGTTTTTATTTAGTTGATTGATAAATTCTACCCAACATTTTTTTGTTTTTGTTTAAATAGTAGTTTACACTGTACTTGTATTTTGCGTAGATCTATATAATTTTGAAAATTTGATACTCTATTATACTTCTTTAAAGCGTCTTTTCTATCTCTCACTTTCTCGTCGCAATCTCTATCCCACCACATTGCTCTTGTAGTTTTCTTACTAGAGGCTGTGCGACATTTCATTGCCTCACCAGCTGCTTTATTAATATTAGAGATTAACTGTTCAAAATTGCCTTCAGTGGAAGTGAAACTTTCATTTTCCATGCTGTGTGTTAAAATATTTTGATAATGTTCCTAGTTGGCCGAAGGTTCAATCCATTTTCTACTTGGTTGTATTATGCTGTTATTATATCTTCTTGTTAAGATTGTACTTATGGGAAAGTGGTCTGAGCCTAGCGTATCGTCTAAAGGATTCCATCCTATGTAACCGATCAAGCTTGGTGAAATAAGTGTTAGATCCACTGGAGAGGGATTTTCATTTGGTCTAGTAATTTTTGTAGGTCTACCATCATTTAAAACAATAAGATTGAGATTTTCTAGAGCGTCTGCTAAATTTTTAAATTGAATATTTTCGTGCACCGAGCCCCATATGCTATGATGTGCATTGAAGTCCCCACAAATTATACTTTCTCCTTGTATTTGTGTAAATATGTTCGTCCAATCATTTTTAGTAGCGTGTACATTTGGTGGTTTATATATACATATGATTGATATTTTGAGGTCTTCTATATATATATTGCACAAATTTCTATTTTTGTATTAAAGTTGTTTCTAAATTTTATTTCAGAATAACAAAATTGATCTTTTATAAATATTCCTACGCCACCATATCCATCTGCTCTACTTTTATTTATAAAATTATAGTTATTTAATCTAAAACTTTGGTTAGGTGATAACCAAGTTTCATTTAATGCAATTAAATCAACGTTTTGTGTTTGGTTTACATGATTTAAGAGATTTGGTTTATTTTTTATTATAGACTTTGCATTCCACTGTAATATATTAAACTCCTTATTCATTTTTTTGATTTCCATCATCTTGTTGAATAGATCCTAATAAATTTTTTAATTCATTTTGTGTGTCTTTTATAACCTGCATTTCTGTGGCATCTAAATTAAGTTTTTTATATATATTTTCGAACATTATAGGTAGTTTTTGCATTACTATCATTTCTAATTTTTCCTTGTATGTCTGAAAGTCTTATCTGTGAGGATTCGGCAAGATTGAATTATTTATTTTAATTTTGTTTTGAAAATTTGGTATTTCTTCTATAATAATCGGTGAAATAGCTTTACGCTTTTTTGGTTGTGATTGTGGTCGGGGTACCCAATTTTTATTTGAACTGGTTGGTGTAGATAATATGTCAGAGTTATCAGTTTGACTCATTTGTGGGAAATTTTCCAAATTGTTCAATATATCAAATCTATTATTAGAAGTTACTTTAGAGTAACTGCTATTTTTTTTAACAATTCCGCTTCCTTAAAAGATAAATTTTTTTGTGACAATCTTTTTTATATTTACCTGCTGCAAATATTTCGGACAATGTTTGGAAATAGACTGATGTCCATTTATTTCACAATGTATGCAATATTCTTCTTTTGTGCATTCTTGAGTGTCTGCATTTTCGTGTATTTGGCCACATCGTTTACATTTATTTGTGGTACTTCTACAGCATTTGGCTGTATGTCCATATCTTATACATTTCAAACACTGGACCACTGGATAAATATATGGTTCTACTACAAACCTGGCCAAATTTATTTTTACATATTGTGGTAAATTATTACCTAAAAATGTCACGATAAGCATTTGTCTAGGTATATATTGTACCTCCTTATCTGAGTCTAGTATTTTCTTCGTCATTATTTTTACCTGTACTACTTTTCTTTCGCTCTCAATATTATCTAATATATATTTGTCAGTTAAAAACGTGTCAATTTCTTTGATTATAACCTTCTTGTGATTAAAAAACATAGGGATGTAAGCGATTAAATTATTTTTTTTAATAACCTCATGTTCAATGATTGTATTTGCTGTATGGAATCTTTTAAATATAACGTTTACTTTGTTTCTACCTATTAATTTAATGTCAACAACCTCGTTTTTAAAATTAGAATTATTAAAAAGAAAATGACCTACTTTTACTGGTGAAAAACGATAGTTATTATCTACTGGTTCAACAATGAAATAAAATGGACCTATATCTATTGCTGCATACCTGTTCTGGATATCATAAACTTTACCATTATTATTTGTTAAATCCATTTCTGAGATTATTACGCTTCTATCAAGTGGATCTTGTTTAGGCGGGGGCTGATCCCCGTCTATTTTATCGTCCATATTACCTTAATACTATAGTATAATAAAGTTTCCAATACCTTACCTAATTAGAAGAACTAAATTGTCAGTAAACTATTCTAAACTGCAAGTACCAATTTAAAAAACCAAACGGGAACACAAACCAACACAATATCTACTAAAAAACCGCCAAAATTCAATATTTTCTGTAAGAGATTCAAAAAATTATTATAACTTTGGCATTTCTGGTTGCTAATTATCTGGCATAAATCAAATTTAAATGTGTCTTCCTACTTTTTTTGAGCTGTTTCGCAGATATACATATGTGGACTAACTTTTCGCAGAGGAATTTAATTTTGCAAATTACGTATGAATAATGTCGCGGATAGTAGTACGAATAATGGCGAGGATAGCAGCATACAATTTAAATATACAGGGTGGTTCATCTTATTCGCCTCGGTCTCTGTACGGAAAACCACTTGATATTTTAAAAAAATTTCTTCACAGAAATATACACGGCCTTTAATACTACAATCTAAAAATTATGCGAATTATACAGGGTGCTTCAAGAAAGAGTGGTATATCAAAGTTATATTTTTTCTTATGGAATGCCCTATATCTGATGACATTATTAAATTAACCTTAAAAAATAAGCTATAATATAAATACGTTTTAGAAAAAAATAAATATTTACGAATCTAAAAAGCAGTAACAAATTATTTTTTGGATCTTAATAACAGACTATTTAGCAACTTAAACAGATGCTTATTGCAACAAAATTTCTTACAGGTTGGTAAAAATATGAGATGGTTCTATTAACAAATTCAAGCTGTAATAACTTACTTATTTTAAATGGAACACCCTGTATCTTACTAGCCTATCGCGTAGAAAATTTACTTAGCTTTCGATTTGTATTAGGGTTTCCTATACCTATTTTTTACAGGGTAGTCAAAATATTAGATTGTTCTATTAACAAATTCAAGCTGTAATAACTTACTTATTTTAAATGGAACACCCTGTATCTTACTAGTCTATCGCATATAAAATTAACTTAGCTTTCAATTCTTGTTAGGGTTTCCTATACCTATCTCCCTTCATCTTTTAAAAATTTAAAGATTTCCTAATTTGTAAGCTTTAAAAATTAGAATTAAATACCTATGTCGTTGTTATGTACAACACATCACCAACACCGCCAATATACTTAAATATCTTAGTCAAGATAGTTTCATTAATAAAATTCACATTATTATCATTTAATCACACAGAGTGTTCTTATTTTAAATGACATACTCGATATTCTATTCTTTATAATGGAAGATATTTAAAATCTCTACAATTCCATGTAAATATTCTCAATACACATGTTATTCTGTAAATACCCATTTTTACATATTTTTGTACAATAGGCTCGTTTTCGTCAAAGTAGCCATTGCATTTAATTGTTTTTAATTGCGATTCAAAGATTCAAACAAAAAGTGGAGTTCTTAAATTTATTTAATAACCGTTGGGTTAAGATATGGAAAATATTTATACGGAATGAAATATAATTTATGTATCTTCCAGAATACGGCATCAAATATAGGGTATGCAGTTTAATATAAACATATTATTCAATGTCACATGTAGGCCAAAATCAACTAAAATAATACAACACTCTGTGTGATTTATTTATTTATTTATTTATTTATTTAAGAAACAAACAGGCAAATCCTAATTACATGTTTCTATACATTATTACAACGATTATATTGAAATCAAATAACAAAAAAAAAAGAAAAAACGTAAAGAACTTAAATATTATAAATATTATAAGGTGTAAACGTATACATATAAAAACAAAAAAAAAACGTTTAATAATAAAAAAAAGAAAAAAAAGTGCATTTATATCAAGAAAAGAAATAACCTGCGTATACCTATTCGTGCATAGGGAGCTCACCAAGACAGCAAGTATTTACCCACATATTTGGTTGGTTTTTGATGTTTTGTTTTTGAAAGTATATATAGATGTTAACACAAACTTGAAATAAAATATTCAACATAAGCATGTGATAATATTAAGAGTGAGGTACTAATGCGACAACATTTAATCATTGGTGTATATCCCTTTGATTTCACGCTTAAATTTTGGTAGATTTGTGTCAAATATATTTACAGTAAAAAAGAAGTCATTGTGTATATGACATAGTCGAGTTATCGGTCTATCATCATTTACCAAAAAAGTCTGTTGACGAGGGCGTATACTACGTGGTTTTACATAAAGGTTTATTTGAGACATAAGATAGGAGCTATCGATTAAATAATTCAATATTTTAAAAAGAAACGTAATGGCAAAAACTCTTCTTCTATACTCAAGTTTTATTATACCAAATTCTTTTCTGATAGGATCATATGAAGCATATTCGGGATTGGTTCTATGTTTTTTAAAGTACAAATATTTTAAAAATTTGTTTTGGACTACTTCTATAGAACGGTTTAAATTTAGCTGTGTAGGATTTCATATTACATTAGCAAATTCAAGTTTACTACGCACTAGAGAAAAATATAAATATTGTATTATTTCAGTGTTTGTAAATGCATATGTTGTCCTCTTTAAAAAACCTAGTAACTGGTGCGATTTTTTAGCAATATTATTTATGTGCTGATTAAATTTCAAATCATTTTGAAAACAAATGCCGAGGTCACATACAGAAGTCACTCTTTCTGACTGTGAATTTTGCATAAAATATATATAATGATAAGGGTTTTTATTCGTGTTAAATGTTAATACTTTACATTTTGATAAGTTAAATAACAACTTATTCCGTAAGGACAACTCACAAATATTATCTATATCATTTTGAAGCTCTAAGTAATCATTTATGTTTTCAATTTTACGAAATATTTTGAAGTCGTCTGCGTATAACAAGCAATCGGATGTTACTTGTGAAGGTAAATCGTTTATAAATATTGAAAAAAGGAGTGGTCCCAAATTAGATCCCTGAGGAACTCCTGATCCACTTAAAAATGTGTGTGACAATTCACTTTTATATGATACTACCTGAGTTCGTAATCTTAGATACGAGATAAAAAAATTTAATAAATGTTCGCTAATTCCATAGTACTTTAGTTTACATAACAAACTGTCGTGACTTACTTTATCAAAAGCTTTTGCAAAGTCTGTATATATACAATCTACCTGTATTTTATTGTCTATATTCTCCCTTACTTTATTAACGAATGTCAAGAGATTTGTTTCAACTGATCTCCTTTTACAGAAGCCGTGTTGTTCAGCTGAGATCAAATGTTTAAAACTGTTGTACAACTTGTCATGTAAAATGAATTCAAAAATTTTCGCTATACAATTTAGGACCGCAATTGATCTATAATTTTTGACATATTTTTTATCACCATTTTTAAATATTGGCGCAATCTTGGTTTGTTTAAATTTATTTGGATAAACACCGGAGCTTAATGATTTATTAAATATTACCATCAATGGGTACATCAAACAATCCCTGCATCCTTTAAAAATATAGCAAGGAATATTTTCAGGGCCAGAAGACCTTTTCGGTTTCAATTTATAAAACGCTTTTTCTAAATCAGTAGTGCTAATCGTCTCAAAATGAATGTTATCAAAAAATTGTAGGGGTAATTCACGCATTTTTTCGGAAATTACATATTTATTATACGAGGAATCATTATCATAGACCGAAGAAAAGTAATCAGCGAACTCGCCTGTTATAATTTTAGGATCGTATACGTCCCTATTCTCAACCTGAAAAGTACCATCGGAATTGCTGGTTTGCCTATTATTTTTTACAAAATTCTAAAAAAGTGTCGGGCTTCGTTTTATATTACCCTGTATATCTCCAAGATAAGCATTATATGCATTTTTAATTTTTAATTTAATTTCCTTTCTTTTTTCACTGTATTTTACCTGAAAATCTTCTGATTGATTTCTTCTGCGCCTATAAAACTCTTTTACTTTTAAATCACTTATAATATCACTATTAAACCAAGGCGGAAATATTTTGCAGTTTTTTTTTATATTAAATTTTGGTTCCGTTATATCTAGAATATTATATAATATTTGATAAAAATACGACACACAATCATTAACATTTTCAAACTGACCTAATAATTCCCAATTAAAGTCCCTTAACAATTCATAAATAAGCTTAAAATTTGCTTTATTGAAATTATATCTACTTTCTAAATTATTACATTTGTTAAAACTACTTTTCTTCATACTAAATTCTATTTCCAATCAAGGATGTCTTATATCTATTTTTACTAATGGTGATATGCTTTCTTCGACCTTGATACAAAAATTACTCATGATCAAATCTAGTGTCCTATTATCAATGTTTACGACATTATTATATGATTTTAATGTATACGACAACATTAAATTTTGAATTATATTTTCTACTTCATTTCGATCATTAAACTGGTAGTTTATACCATTTATTTGTGGTATATTATAATCACCCGCCAATAAAATATATGTACTGTTGTCAACAAACTGATCCAATGGTTCAAATAAATTAGCATACTCGTGGTACACAACTAATTTAGATGCTGGAGGAATATATGTAGAGTTTAATATAATAGTATTTCCAAACACCTTAACGTTTATAAATAAGGTTTCTAGAGGAGTGTCTACCTGAATTTCCGAAGAACTAAACTTTCTACTTACTGCTATAAGAACCCCGCCTCTTCTTGTTTTACCTGTAATTTTTAAATTTCTGTCCTTTCTGTATACAACGTAATTTTTATTAAATAACTCTCCATCCTGTATATCATTAGCTAACCATGTCTCTGTTAATATAATAAAATCGTAAGATTCTGAATGTAAATTTTGGATAAATTCTGCTGTCTTGGTACGCAGACCCCTACAATTTTGGTAATACGTAGTTATAGACATTTTAAATTAAATTAAACTAGTAACACTTAAAAAGAGGAAAAAAAATAAAAATTAATAAAGTTAAATAACGTTAAGATAGAATCTGTCTATATGTATGTATACGTTTTGTACAAAGAAATATAAACGGTAATAGGTATCCACAAGGATCTCAGAGTGCAAGCCTTTTAATTTAATAAGATGTGCCTAAATAATGTAGGTTATAAAAGTATATAAAAAATAAATAAAATCAATAAATCTTAATAATACATAATACGTAAATCTCTGTTTATTTATTAAACGAGTAATCTCAGTATTCTAATATAAAAACAAAGAACCCAAAAAAGAAAAACAAAAGATAAAAAAATTTGACGGCTTTTAGCGAACCCATAAAATAAAAATCAACTAGACTATTATACCAATTAAATAAAAAAAGAAATATATTTTAATACGTATTCTTGGATAAGAAAATAACTTGATTAAACTGACAATCAGTACCGGCGCTAGGGTATAAGGCGCCCGACTACAAAACTACCATAGACGCCCTTGGGTTTCTTTGAAATTAATATTTGGTATCACACCAGCAGAAAAAAAGCTCATTTTTGCGCCCCCAAACAGGGGCGCCCGCCTGCAGTGCATCCCTTGCAGGCCCGTTATCGCCGGCCCTGCTGACAATACTTTTTTATGATTCCCATTAACTCAGAAATTAATTAATTTAGCTTGACAACAGAAATAATACATGAAATTCCAATAGATTAAAATATTTTAAAGTAATTGGAAACTAATCGTTTACAAAGCCTCATTATAAACATTTTACTGTTAACATAAAAAGAACAAAATACTTTACAAGTTTTTGTGACCAAGCGCTTCCTACCACTTCAACTTAAATCAATTAAGTCTTTGATCTGCACAACATTGTTGTCCAGTCTTGTATATATTCTTCCGTTCCTAGACCAAACTGCTTGATTGCCATATTTTTGCTTAGCAGCACGTAAAAGTTGATAACATTTAGATGTTAAGGTTTCGTTAACAAATATATTAGAATTTTTGAGCGCTTTACGGCCTGAAAGTAGCTCTTTCTTTTTTAGAAATGATACAAGTTCAACAATAATTGATCTCGGTTTACCTCCTTCTTTTTTGCCTATTCTAAAAACATTATATATTTCCCACGGTGAACATTTAATATTCATGGTGACATTAAAAACGGTCATCACTTTTGATAATAAATTTTCACCCTCTTCTTCTTTGAGACCCATAATGCTAATACTACTTGCTCTGAACTTCTGTTCTATATCTTCTATTTTAGCTTTTGTAAATGTGATTTCCAATTTATTAGAATTTACGGAAGTTTCTAATGTTGACAGTTTTGTACTTAATTCATTTAATGTTTTTTCTAGTTTATCAAGTTTGTTACCAAGTTTATTTATTTGTTCCTCTACTTTGGTGGGTAAAATAGGTGTCAGCTTGTTAACAATAACTTCAATACTTTGTTCATCCAGTATAGCTGTTGTAGATGAACTTCTATTTCTACTCATTCTGTTTAATTCACAGACCGATTTGGCAACAACGCACAGGTATTCGTAATGATATTAAACTTCTAAATCCTTTTTGCAGTTACAAAAATTTTGTGCACTTTTATAAAAATAAAAATTGCTTCCTCTAACCAATAGCAATATTAACTACACTTTTCTCGGCAAATTTAAGACATTTAAATTTAATACAAGCTTCCACTGTCGAAATCGATGTTCACACCAGCATAGTCGGCCTACGACTGTTTACATGATAACAACGAAAATTTTATTCATGACAGTATCTTGTCTAAGTATATTGCCGGTGTTGGTGATGTGTTGTACACAAACAGGACATAGGTACTTAATTCTAATTTTTAAAGCTTACAAATTAGGAAATCTTTAAATATTTAAAAAATGAAGGGAGATAGGTATAGGAAACCCTACTAAGAATTGAAAGCTAAGTAACTAAGAATTGAAAGCTAAGTAAATTTTCTACGCGATAGATTAGTAAGATACAATGTGTTTCATTTAAAATAAGTAAGTTATTACAGCTTGAATTTGTTAATAGAACAATCTAATATTTTGACCACCCTGTAAAAAGATAGGTATAGGAAACCCTAATAAGAATTGAAAGCTAAGTAAATTTTCTAGTCGATAGACTAGTATGATACAGGGTGTTCCATTTAAAATAAGTAAGTTATTACAGCTTGAATTTGTTAATAGAAAAATCTAATATTTTGACCACCCTGTAAAAAGGTAGGTATAGGAAAGCCTAATACAAATTGAAAGCTAATTAAATTTTCTACGAGATAGACTAGTAAGATACAGGGTGTTCCATTTAAAATAAGTAAGTTATTACAGCTTGAATTTGTTAATAGAACAATCTCATATTTTGACCACCCTGTAAGAAATTTTGTTGCAATAAGCATCTGTTTAAGTATGCTAAATAGTCTATTACTAAGATCCAAGAAAGAATTTGTTACTGCTTCTTAGATTCGTAGATATTTATTTTTTTCTAAAACCTTACATTTTGATAAAAATCGAAATAAATCAAAACACCCTGTATTTAGGTATAGGGAAAGCTTATGAAAGTATAGTTTATTTTTTAAGGTAAATTTAATAATGTCATCAGATATAGGGCATTCCATAAGAAAAAATATATCTTTGAAATACCACTCTTTTTTGGAACACCCTGTATAATTCACATTATTTTTAAGTTGTAGTATTAAAGGCCCTGTATATTTCTGTGAAGAAATTTTTTTAAAATATCAAGTGGTTTTCCGTACAGAGACCGAGGCGAATAAGATGAAGCATCCCTGTATATATATAACAACCCTGTATATACAGTATGTCCCTGTAAGTTGTATCCATATGGAAAACTTTTTTATTATTAATTTTACGAAAAAAAGTTATTCTTTATAAAAAGCTCTGCGTGGTCAAAAACCTAAGATTTAACCATCAAATATCAAAGTTTTTGAATATTATACGAGGTATGTCAAAAAGTTTGAATTTTACTCAAGAGTAAAGTAGCTTTATTTTTCGTAATATTGGAAATTGCTATTATGAGAAGTTGTTTGGAATTAAAAACTATATTCTAATATGCAATTACATCCTTCTAATTGAAAAAATATATTTTTTGAGAAATTATGGATAACTATCATTATTTTTTCAATTTCAATTCTGATAACTCTTTTATTATTAATTTTACGAAAAAAAGTGATTCTTAATAACAAATTCTGGATGATATAAAACTTAAAATACAACCATCTTATTTTATCAATTTTATACGAGGTATGTCAAAAAAGATAAATTTAGATCAAAAGTAAAGTACCTTTATAGTTCAGAATATTTCAATTAGAAGGATGTAATTACATACTGAAATATAGTTTTTAATTCTAAATAACTTTTCAAAATAACAATTTTCGATATTGTGAAAAATAAAAGTATTTTACTCTTGAGCGAAAATCATATTTTTTGACATACCTCGTATAAAATTGATAAAATTTGAGAAAAGATGGTTGTATTTTAGATTTTAGACCATGCATAACTTTTTATTAAAAATCACTTTTTTTCGTAAAATTAATAATAAAACAGTTATCTGAATTAAAATAACTGAAAATAATGTTAGTTATCCATAATTTTTCAAAATAAAAATTTTCAATTACAAGGATGTAATTGCATACTAGAATACAGTTTTTAATTCCAAACAACTTTTCTTAATAGCAATTTTCAATATTGTAAAAAATAAAGCTACTTTACTCTTTAGTGAAATTCAACTTTTTGACATACCTCGTATAAGATTCAAAAAATTTGATATTTGATGGTTAAATCTTAGGTTTTGGACTATGCAGAGCTTTTTATAAAGAATAACTTTTTTTCGTAAAATTAATAATAAAAAAGTTTTCCATATGGATACAACTTACAGGGACATACTGTATATATATATATATTATATATATATATATATATATATATATATATATATATATATATATATATATATATATATATATATATATATATATATATATATGAAAGAATGGCGATTGCATTTTATTACACTTCGACCACCACCGGTATTCTACACGACGTGTTTCGCAGGTTATGTCAACCGCTCGTCAGGAACACCTAGGTGAAGTGGTCGAAGAGGAATAAAATGCATGGGGCCTTCCTGGTAATAATAAAATACCAGACTTCAGTACACTAGGTACGACATCTATATGAAATAAACGAAAGGATTTCTCTGGTGTACAGAAGAAATCCTTTCCGTAGCGGCCGTGACCATGTGAATTCAAAGTCTTGATAAAAGACTATGAAACGACAAAAGATACCTCTTTGTATCACAGATTTGTCTACAAAGCCACGTTATTCGCTACGCATTCCTCAATAACGGAGAAACCGTGATAATATGAAAGAATGGCGATTGCATTTTATTACACTTCGACCACCACCGGTATTCTACACGACGTGTTTCGCAGGTTATGTCAACCGCTCGTCAGGAACACCTAGGTGAAGTGGTCGAAGAGGAATAAAATGCATGGGGCCTTCCTGGTAATAATAAAATATCAGACTTCAGTACACTAGGTACGACATCTATATGAAATAAACGAAAGGATTTCTCTGGTGTACAGAAGAAATCCTTTCCGTAGCGGCCGTGACCATGTGAATTCAAAGTCTTGATAAAAGACTATGAAACGACAAAAGATACCTCTTTGTATCACAGATTTGTCTACAAAGCCACGTTATTCGCTACGCCTAGGTGTTCCTATTCACCTAGGTGTTCCTGACGAGCGGTTGACATAACTTGCGAAACACGTCGTGTAGAATACCGGTGGTGGTCGAAGTGTAATAAAATGCAATCGCCATTCTTTCATATTATCACGGTTTCTCCGTTATTGAGGAATGCGTAGCGAATAACGTGGCTTTGTAGACAAATCTGTGATACAAAGAGGTATCTTTTGTCGTTTCATAGTCTTTTATCAAGACTTTGAATTCACATGGTCACGGCCGCTACGGAAAGGATTTCTTCTGTACACCAGAGAAATCCTTTCGTTTATTTCATATAGATGTCGTACCTAGTGTACTGAAGTCTGGTATTTTATTATTACCAGGAAGGCCCCATGCATTTTATTCCTCTTCGACCACTTCACCTAGGTGTTCCTGACGAGCGGTTGACATAACTTGCGAAACACGTCGTGTAGAATACCGGTGGTGGTCGAAGTGTAATAAAATGCAATCGCCATTCTTTCATATTATCACGGTTTCTCCGTTATTGAGGAATGCGTAGCGAATAACGTGGCTTTGTAGACAAATCTGTGATACAAAGAGGTATCTTTTGTCGTTTCATAGTCTTTTATCAAGACTTTGAATTCACATGGTCACGGCCGCTACGGAAAGGATTTCTTCTGTACACCAGAGAAATCCTTTCGTTTATTTCATATAGATGTCGTACCTAGTGTACTGAAGTCTGGTATTTTATTATTACCAGGAAGGCCCCATGCATTTTATTCCTCTTCGACCACTTCACCTAGGTGTTCCTGACGAGCGGTTGACATAACCTGCGAAACACGTCGTGTAGAATACCGGTGGTGGTCGAAGTGTAATAAAATGCAATCGCCATTCTTTCATATTATCACGGTTTCTCCGTTATTGAGGAATGCGTAGCGAATAACGTGGCTTTGTAGACAAATCTGTGATACAAAGAGGTATCTTTTGTCGTTTCATAGTTTTTTATCAAGACTTTGAATTCACATGGTCACGGCCGCTACGGAAAGGATTTCTTCTGTACACCAGAGAAATCCTTTCGTTTATTTCATATATATATATATATATATATATATATATATATATATATATATATATATATATATATATCTTTGAATCTTTGATTCTATTCAGAAAATTTTTCCCAGCCCGAAATAGTGGATGTGTGATTATTCGTAAGGGGATTTTTCCACATTCTCTATTTCATTTGTTGATTATATATATATATATATATAGATATATATATATATATATATATATATATATATATATAAGGGAAATAAATATTCTACCTTCGTCTGTGCTACCATCTTGGGAACGTTTTCGCTGTCTACAGCTCATCAGCCAAGCTCTCAGAACAGACTTTTTTTTTTTATTTATTAAATTAACAATGCACCTAATCTTAAGACTAACCAGCATTTTACATTTAACTTAATCTACTACTGTACTGTCCTAGGTATTCCCAACGGTTCACCTTAGAAATTAATAATTATTGTTGCACACATCACTGTTGTGGCTAGGTTCACTGTCCGAATTTAAACTGACACTGACATTTTTATAGATTTATCACTATCACACAAGTTCAAAAGGTTTGGTGCGTTTGAGCCTGCGGACTAGGTTTTGATTATCTAAAAGTTCTAACACTTCCCTGTTTGTATGGTTGTGGAGTCGTTTTTCGTGACCCTTGGCAATCTTCTTTATTTCTTCTTTGATTGTTGCTATACGAAGTTCCCGATGTAGGTCTTTGTTGCGGATATACCATGGAGCTTTGACTATGTTTCTTAGTATTCGGTTTTGGACTCTTTGAAGGCAAGCATAGTTACTCTCACTAGTACAGCCCCATAACTGTAGACCATAGGACCATACTGGTTGGAGCATTTGTTTGTAAACTAATACTTTGTTTTTGATTGTAAATTGTGAGCTTCTACCTAATAAACAATATAACTTCTTGTACTTCAGTTTTAGTTCTTCGGTTTTCTTTCTGATATGTTCCTGCCACTTTAATTTGCTATCCAAATGTAGCCCTAGATATTTAACTGTTTTCTTGTACGGAACGATTTTATTGTTTATTCTAACTGGGTGACTATTTATTCTTTTGTAGGTGAAATCGATATGGGCAGATTTCCCTTCATTGATTTTTATGCGCCATTTATTATTCCAGGTGTTTATTTTGTTTACTGCATTTTGCAGGTGTCTAGTTGTTTCTTCGAATGTTTCACTGACTGCTAGTATTGCAGTGTCGTCTGCAAATGTTGCCAGTTTAATATTTTCTGTAACAGGTATGTCACAAGTATATAATAAATATAGTATGGGTCCCAGAACACTGCCCTGTGGGATTCCTGCTTTAATTGGCCGTAATTCTGAATATTCGCCTTCCTGTTTAACTCTAAAAGTTCTATCTTCCAAATATGATTGTATTAGATGTACAAATTGGATGGGAAGGTATCTTTTTAATTTTAGTAACAAGCCTTTGTGCCACACTTTGTCAAATGCTTTTGCTATGTCTAGAAAAATAGCTGAGCATATTTTATTCTCCTCCAGAGATCTCTCTATAATATCTGTTATTCGATGAATTTGGTCTATTGTTGAATGTTTATTGCGAAATCCAAATTGGTGGGAAGGAACAATTTCCCTGTGGTCGAGTATAGGTTGCATTCGTGCTAGCAATATCCTCTCAAATAGTTTGGATAAAATTGGTAGCAGAGATATTGGTCTGTATGATTCTACCTTGTTGGTTGGTTTCCCTGGTTTGGGAATCATGATTAATTCAGATGTTTTCCACGTTATTGGTACATATTGCAACCTGAATACTGCATTTATAAGGTTTGTGACTTTTACGATGGCCTTTCTAGGTAATTGTTGTAGTATTTCTCCTGTTATTAAGTCAAATCCTGGAGATTTTTTGGGATTGATATTGTTTTTGATTACGTTAGTAACCTCTTTAGGAGTAGTAGGCTTTATTATGTCTTGATCAGTATTGTTCAAATAAATTTCAGTGCTTTGATCGTCTTCGTTTTCGGCTTGATGATTATTTCCCATTTCGTTATTTTGGAATACATTTTCCAAGTATAAAGCGAAAAGATTTGCTTTTTGTTTTCCATCTCTTGCCCATGTTCCATTTTCTTTTCTAATCGGCGGAATCTGTTGCGTTGGTCTATTTATTCTTTTTGTACATTTCCACAACGAGTAGTCAGTGGTTTGGTCATCTGTCAGATCATTTAGGTATTGGTTTACTGATTCATTTTTAATTAAATCTATTTCCCTTCTTAACTGTTGGGTGAGGTTGTTTAATATATTTTTATTTTCTGCAGTTCTGCTTTTTTGCCATGTCTTCCTGGCTTTTCTTTTTCTTTGCACCAGTTCTCAAATTTCTTTGGGATAATTTTGTCCTTTGGTTTTTCTTATAATTAGTTTGGTATTATTCCAAGCTGCTTGTTGTATATTTATGGTTAGTGTCTCTGTTTCTTCATCAAGTTGTTCATTAGTTTTGATTGGTACATTAAGCTCAATTCTGTCACTTAACTCCTGTCTAAAGCTAGACCAGTCCGTTCTCTTATTGGTTAATGTTGGGTTATTTTCTCTTAGTATTATATGCTCACTGATTGTGAGTAGTATTAGAGAGTGATCAGAACTGGGACCATCAACTTCTTCTATTTTCATAAAATTTGTTGCAACTTTTCTTGAAATGAAAAAGTCAATTAAGTCTGGTATTTTATTTTGATCAGTGGGCCAATATGTTGGTTTTCCAGTTGAGTGCTATTTACCGTTTATCTTTTCTATTGCTGCATGTAGTTCTCTACCCTTTGTATTGGTTAACCTTGAACCCCATACACTGTTTTTAGCATTAAAGTCTGCACCAATAATAAATTTTTCTCCAAGCGTGTTAAGCAAATGGACATAATTTTTTTTTTTTAGATTGTGTTTGGGTGGAAAATATGCAGCTGCTATTGTTACTTCATATTTTTTTGTTTTGACACTTATACTAGCTGCCTGGATGGCTTCAGTCTCTATATTTTCTCTTTCGAGGTGAATTAGATTACTCTTAACGATTATTGCTGCTCCTCCACTAGCTGTGTTTCTAGGGTGAAGAGCTTGATATATTTGATATCCTCTCAGTTTAATATATGTTTGTTTAGTGAAGTGTGTCTCTGATATTAAACATATATCGATTTTTTGGTTATTTAAGGTAAACAGCATCTCCTGCTGATGTTGCAAGAGGCCGTTTGCGTTCCAATGTAAAATTCTTAACTCTTCCGCCATTTTATCGTCTACTAGTTTCTATGCTATTTAATCTTTCTAGGATTTTTTTATTGAATTCTTCTTGATTGTTCATGCGTTCTATTAGTATGTGTAGCATGTTTGATATCGAATTGAGATCATTCTCTACTGGTTGTTTTGGCTGGTTAGAGGCTATTTGGGCATATGTTTGGTTTTGGTTAACCTCTCTTGGATGGATTTGCGTAGGATTCTCCATGTCTGCTGCCTTGTTTTGTAGTTTGGTTGTAGGTCTCTGTTTGTTCCGTAATTTTTGAAGAGATATAGCAGTGGTGCAACCTCTATAACTAGCTGGGTGGACACCACCACAGTGTATGCATTTGGGTTCTTTATCTTGTGGCTTCTTACAATCTTTTGTTAAATGTTTTCCGATGCATTTTACGCATCTCGGTTCTCTTCTGCAATAATTTTGTGTATGTCCGTACTCTTGACACCGTTTACATTGTGGAATCAAATTCGGTTTTCTGAAAGCTTCTATCGTCACTTTCATGTTTAAAATTTCCGTAATTTCATACACTTTTTTTGTATTTTCCTCTTTACTAAAAGTAAGTGCTCTCAGAACACACGAAGATGTAGAATATTTCCTCCGTATACCCGAGGCCGTAAGACAGCCATGCAGTCCTTATGGGACTAGCGCAATCTGAGAATATATATATGGAATACAAGAGGAATAAATGGCAAAATATATATATGGAATACAAGAGGAATAAATGGCAAAGAATAGGAAATAGTCGAAGAAATGAAAAATCTAAAAATTGACATATTAGGAGTCACAGAAACAAAGAAGATAGGAACAGGAATAAAAGAAATAAAAGAAGGATACAATATAAGATGGTGGTAAGGAGTGGACCAAAGTAGCACAGCGAAAGCAGGAGTAGCAGTAATTGTAACTCTGTCCTACATGAAGAACATCATCGAAGTCCAATTTACAAACGAGAGGATTTGAACAGTTCAACTAAAGGTTAAACAAGAAAAGTATATTTACATAATAAAGTATGCACCAACTGATAATACAAATAAGAATAAAAAATGAGTATTTTGAAAAACTTCAAGAAATAATAGATAAGACAGGGAATAACAATTTAATAATAATGGACGACATGAATGGATGAGTGGGAAAACAAAATGCTGGTATAGAAAAATGGCTAGGAAAAGAGAGAGAAGAGACGAGGAACGATAATGGAACACTGACTATAAATTTATGCATCGGACATGATCTGATAATAGGGAATTTAAAGTTTACACACAAAGACGTCCACAAATACACAAGGGAAGAGAGACGTATAGGTGAGAGATCAATCATTGATTATTTCCTAATTAACTCCGAGATATGGAAAGCAGTGAAAAATATTAAGGTAAAAAGGAGGACAGAGATTGGAAGTGACCATTATCTAATCAAATGAGTTCTAGAATAATAAAAGACATTTTGTTATTTTGTATGTACAAAATGACAAAAAGAGAAAAATAATGAAAGAAAAAATCAGAAGCTACAATCTGTAAGAAATAGAAGTTAGAAAGAGATACCAGAAATGCCTAGAGGAACATAGGAAAAGAGAAAATACCAAAATATAGAAGAAAGAGGGAAAGATTATGAACATAGTCTACTAGTAGCTGCAAAAGAGAGTTGTGGAGTAACAAAAATAAGTAATAACTCCAAAAATCTCACGGCGTGGTGGACAAAAGACTTAGAAAAAATATTACAAGAAAAGAAACAACTGTGGAAAAAATACTTAACAGACAGAAAACAAGAAAGCTATGACAAGTACAAAGAAAAAAGAACAGAGGTTAAACAGATGGTAAAAATAACAAAGACAAAACGTGAGTAAAATTTGGAAATAAGTTAACAGGAACATTTGATGAAAACCAGAAATTGTTCTATAACACACTTAAGAGCATGAGAAAACCAAAACCAAATACATTCAAAAACGTGAAGGATAAGAATGGAACCATACTTACAGAAGAGAATGAGATTATGGAGAGGTGGAGAGAATACTTTGAAGAACTCTTGGAAGTAGAACAAGTAGAAGGAGATAAGATAGAAGAAAACAAAAATCAACACACCCCACAAGAGCAACAGGAACAGATAGGAAATATAACACAAAAAGAATTAACAAATGCAATCAACAAAATCAAGATGGAAAAAGCACCGGGACATGACGATATAACTGCAAAAATGGTCAAATACGTGAATGAAGAAAAGCAACAAGAATTACTAAACATCATGAACCAAGCTATAAATGAATAGAAAGTACCACTAGATTGGCAGATAGGCATTATAACACCATTGTATAAAAAAGGAGATAGCAAAGAATGCTCAAACTATAGAGGAATATTACTTGGAAGTACAATAGGAAAACTTTATTCTGGTATACTAGAAAACCGGCTAAGAGGAAAACTAGAAAACACCTTTGAGGAGAGCCAGAGTGGATTCAGAAAAAAAAGAGCTCTTAAAACAGAAAAAGAAATACATGCATGTTTCATAGATATGGAAAAAGCTTTCGACAGAATTAAAAGAGAAGATATTTGGAAAATACTAGAGAAGAGAAAAATTGAACAAGATCTAATAGGATGCATCCAGAGTTTATACGAAAAAACGAAAAGCTATGTAAGGACAAGAAATTAAATATCAAAAGTATTCGACAGCAACATTGAATTAAAACAGGGATTTGTCCTGGGCCCACTACTCTTTAGTCTGGTACTAGATGACGTAATAAAATAATGCAAACACAAATGAAGAAAATATAATTGGAATATTGGAAAGTTGAGAATGATACAAATAACAGAACTATGCTACGCAGACCCGTGTTGAGCTGCCCCCCCCCCACTTGCAAAAATTAAAAAACAAATAGCCCTGATTTATGAGCTATTTATGAGCTCTTATATTCCGCAAATAAAAAATTTTGAGCTCGTTCCACCGAGCAGGAATTTAATATTTTAGTGGGGGGCTGGGTCAGCCCCCCACTACTTAAAAATAGGAATATTGAATGGATTTTTGCGGCAGAATTACGAGCTATTTATGAGCTCTTGAAATGATACAGTTTCGATTTTGAGCTCATCCCCTTTACCCCCAAGCAACCCATTAAGTGATCTAACTTAAGAGAAAAATGCCGAGAAAACTTAAAATATATCGTACTGCGGATATAATTCCTATAGGTATTCTAAGAATAAACTATTAAATCACGTGCATTTCGATTATTGAGCTACAACCCCTTCGCAAAAAAACTACCCCATCTTCCCGGCTTAAGAGAGAGTTGTATTTAAAATGCATTAAATTAATTATTTGGCGACTACATATCATTTAATAATTTATGAGCTCCCAAATTACGCGCATTTAGATCAGTAAATTGCAATTTATTTTGTATAGTGCAGTCACTGAAAGTAAAAATAAACGATTACCTTCAATTTCGGTGAACCTTCATTGATTTTCACCAAAATTGGTCAGTGGTTAAAGGATACCTCAAGAAACAAAGGTGACATGGTGCCATCTTGCACCTTTACCCTGAGGGTGGATACCGCCCCTTCTCGTGGGTGAAAATTATTTTATAAAAAATAACTGCACAAATTAATAAAAGGACAAATTATAAGCAACATTGGTTATATAAAGTTATTAAAATAAGTCAATACTTTTTAAGTTATTAAAGATCAAAGATTTTAATTATTCGTGAAAAAAATGCATGTTTTGAAGCGGTTTTTCGTAAGTCACTGAAAAACTGTAAGTTTTTACAAAAAAGTTAATAGTAGTTTAATTCGTATACCTTATATTCTAAGAATAAACTCTTAAATCAAGCATTTCGACTATTGAGCTACAACCCCTTCGCAAGAAAACCATCCCATATGCCCGGCTTAAGAGAGAGTTGTACTTAATAATTATTTATGATATAAGTGTTAAAAGTACAATTTTAAGGCACGCATGTGAAAGTTTGCAGAATGAGCGAAGCAAATTCTGTAATTCACATGAGTGCCTTAAAAATCTACTTTTTAACACGTATATCATACAATATTTTTTCTACAAACGTTATAAATTTATAAAATACAATATTTTGTTAATTACTGAAACCATGAAACCTATGACCCGTAAAAGGTAGAACTGGTTGTCTACACTCGAGGGGAATGTCTAAAAATTCTTAGCGAAAATATTATACCGTTACATAAACTTGTTTTTTCTACAAACGTGTTAAAAGTGCAATAATGCAGTTTAAATTAAGTTTTAAAAAACCTTTTAAACCACCTTTTAAACCACCTTTTTCAAATTGCGCAATTTGTACTATTAATATTAATGTTAATAAATTAAATATAAATATTTTGACGTTTCACAATTTGACAATTCACTTTTAACTGCACTGCCTCAAAAATTTTAAAGCACTAGTTCCTTAAAATAGCATTTTTAACGCTCCTATGGAGTGCTAAAAATTGCATTTTTAACACGGTTGTAGAAAAATTAATTTAAATTAATTATTTGGCGACTACATATCGTTTAATAATTTATGAACTCGCAAAATATACGCATCTCAATTATTTAATTGCAATTTTCTTTCTATAGTGCAGTCACTGAAGGTAAAAATCAACTATGACCTTCGATTTCGGTAAATCCCCATTGATTTTTACGAAAATTGGTGAGCTTGTAGAGGATACCTCAAGAAACAAAATTAACAATAACAACTTGCGGTTTTAGCCTGGGGTATATGTGACCCCTTCTCGGGGGTCAAAAAATACTTTATTAAAAATAACCCCACAAATCGAGAGAGGGACAAATTCTAAGCAAAATTTGGTATATAATGTTATTAAAATAAATCAATACTTTTTGAGTTATTAAAGACCAAATATTTCAATTTTCGTGAAAGAAAATGCATGCTTTAAAGCGATTTTTCATAAATAACTCAAAAACTGTAAGTTTTTACAAAACATATACCCCAGGCTGAAACCGCCAAATTGTTATTGTTAATTTTGTTTCTTGAGGTATCCTCTATCCGCTCACCAAGTTTCGTGAAAATGAATGGAGATTTACCGAAATCAAAGGTCATAGTTGATTTTTACCTTCAGTGACTGCATTATAGAAAGAAAATTGCAATTCAATAATTGAGATGCGTATATTTTGCGAGCTCATAAATTATTAAACGATATGTAGTCGCCAAATAATTAATTTAAATTATTTTAAGTACCTCTCTCTTAAGCCGGGAATATGTGATGGTTTTCTTGCGAAGGGGTTGTAGCTCAATAGTCGAAATGCGCGTGATTTAAGAGTTTATTCTTAGAATATAAGCTATACGAATTAAAGTACTATTAACTTTTTTTGTAAAAACTTACAGTTTTTCAGTGATTTACGAAAAACCGCTTCAAAACATGCATTTTTTCACGAATAATTAAAATCTTTGGTCTTTAATAACTTAAAAAGTATTGACTTATTTATATAACTTTATCTAACAAATGTTGCCTATAATTTTTCCTTTTATTGATTTGTGCAATTATTTTTTATAAAATAATTTTTACTCCCGAGAAGGGACGGTATTCACCCTCAATGTAAAAGCGCAAGGTGGCACCATGTCACCTTTGTTTCTTGAGGTATCCTCTAACCACTGACCAATTTTCGTGAAATTAGATGAAGGTTCACCGAAATTGAAGGTAATCGTTGATTTTTACCTTCAGTGACTGCACTATACAAAATAAATTGGAATTTCCTGATCTAAATGCGCGTAATTTGGGAGCTCATAAATTATTAAATGATATGTAGTCGCCAAATAATTAATTTAGTGCATTTTAAGTACAACTCTCTCTTAAGCCGGGAAGATGGGGTAGTTTTTTCGCGAAGGGGTTGTAGCTTAATAATCGAAATGCACGTGATTTAATAGTTTATTCTTAGAATATATAAGCTATAGGAATTATATCCGCAATACGATATATTTTAAGTTTTCTCAACATTTTTTTCTTAAGTTAAATCAATGAAAGGGTTGTTTGGGGGTGAAGGGGATGAGCTCAAAAATCGAAACTATATCATTTCAAGAGCTCATAAATAGCTCGTAATTCTGCCGCAAAAATCGATTCAATATTCCTATTTTTAAGTAGTGGGAGGGCTGACTCAGCCGTCCCACTAAAATATTAAATTCCTGCTCAGTGGAACGAGCTCAAAATTTTTAATTTGCGAAATATGAGAGTTCATAAATAGCTCATAAATCAGGGCTATTTGTTTTTTAATTTTTGCAAGTGGGGGGGGGGCAGCTCAACACGGGTGCTACGCAGACGACCTGGGAACATTGGGAACTCAGAAAAACAATTACAAGAAAATATAAACATGTATGAAGAGCTAAAAATCAGAAACATAAAAATAAACAGAGAAAAATCAAAAACAATGATAATTGGAAGACAAAAATGAAAACATGAAATAGAAGTAGATGGCAAGCAACTTGAACAGGTAGACAGACATAAGTATTTGGGGGTAATCATAAGCCGGGATGGAAAATTAGATGATGAGATAAATGAAAGAATTTCAACAAAGACTGGTAAGCTGTACAATATTATGAAGAGTAACTTTTTAAAAAAGAAAGAAATACCTTAGAATATAAAAACGGACATAGTAAAAAATATTGTGAAACCCACTCTAGCCTATGCCTGTGAATCTTGAGCATTAAAAAAAAGGCAAAAGAATAGACTCATAAGCACAGAAATGAGATTTTTTAGAACAATAGAGGCGAAAACAAGGAATGATAAAATTAGAAATCAAACCTTTAAAGAAAATCTGAAAATACACCAGTTACAACAACAATCGAACAAGGACAACTTAGAGGACTCGGACATGTACTGAGAAGAGGAGAAGAAAAAATAGTAAGACCAATATATGAAGCGACAGATATGGGAAGAAAGAATAGAGGAAGACCAAGAAACACGTGGACAGAAGAAGTGAGGGAAGCGGCCGACAAAGAAGTATAAAATGGGAGGAAACAAAAGAATTGGCCACGGAGAGAAGGAAATGGAAGGAAATGTGGAAGAAAACGACGGAGAACCTAACCCCGTAATAACTCACACCGAAAGGTAGACGAGTTCTGGATTAAGTAAGTAAATATTATATTAGAAGATAGAAGACATAATATATAGTATATTATATTAGGAGAAAAAGAAATTATGAATAGGCTAGGAACGGTGAGTACGGAATATGGTTTAAAAATAAATATACAGAAAACCAAAGTAATGATCATCGATAGAATCAGAAACAACCAAACGGTAATAAGAAACTTGGCAGGTTACGAAGTGGTCAGACACTTTAATTACTTAGGCTCCGTTATTACTAACAGTGGAGGACGCGAAGACGAGATCCGTAGACGCATCATAATGGCCAGATCGGCAACAGGCAAACTCACAAAAATATGGAAGAATACTGACATCACAAAAAATACCAAATTACGCCTTTTTCGAGTGTTAATATTTCCTATAGCCACCTACGCTTCAGAGACTTGGACCATCAAAAAACAGATTCAAAACGTATAATGGTATTTGAAATGTGGGTCTACCGGAGAATGTTGCGCATACCATGGACCGCATATCGCACAATTCAATATTAGCCGAACTTAACATAAAAACTAGACTCACCACAACTATCAACCAAAATATACTGAGGCCTTTGGATATATAACTAGAAGAAGAGAAGGCATGGAACGACTGATAGTTAAAGCAACGTAGAGGCCAGAAGATCCAGAGAAAGATCTCCATTACGATGGTCGGACCAAGTAAAGGACATGACTGGTTACTCATTCTCCGAAGCAAAACAACACGCGCTGGACAGGAATAGTCAAACGAGTTACATGACGCCACGACATACTTACGAAGGAGAAACGATAGAGGAGGATATAATATATATATGTGGTACACATAGTTGGAATTTACGAAAAAAACAAAAGATGCAAAAACCACCTAGAATAGGTTAAAAATAAATTCTCACCTATATTGTTACATACCTGTATATTAATGAATAAGTTTACTAATACTCCAGGGAAATAAGGCAACAATATAACAAGTTTGGGACGATCGGATGGACATGACCAGTCAGGTTAACAATGAGTTTTTTGGGTACTGTACAGGGTGTTTCATTAATAATTTTCCATATAGTAACTGGAGAAACCTTAGCACAAAATACGAAGATTTAATCTAAAACACTTAAATAAAATGTGTTTCTTTACTGAGTTACATTTATCTAAAGATTCAAAAACTATTTTTGCTTAGCATTTTAAAACTATTCGACCTATCCTTTTCATACTTGGCAGGAAATATAGGTACTGTACAAGCTACTAAATTATGTTAAACACACGTTTCTGGCTATTACTAGAGACGTACGACGCGACGGGGGAAAGTGAATGGTTGACCCTTTCCAAATTCTACGCCACTGGCGGAATTGGTATTTTAGTCCAATATTTGGACTATACAATACTTTCTTTGAAAATAATGTACTCGTCATTCGTAACGATAAATTCATTAGTTTTCGAGATATTTGAAATTGAAAATGCAACGGCACAGCTATTTTGGTTAATGTATTGTGCCCCTTCATTAACTTGAATATCTCGAAAACTAATGATTTTATCGTTACGAATAAAGAGTATGTTATCTACATAAAAAATGTTGAAGAATCGAAAAATTGCACTAAAATAGTAATTCCGCTAGTGGAGTAGAACGTGGGAAGGTTCAACCATTCACTTTCCCCTGTCGTATGCGTCTGGTAGTAGCGAGAAAGGTTTATTTAACATGTTTTAATATGGTGTACAGTAACTACAGCTTCTACCAAGTATGATAAAGATATGTCGAATACTTTTAAAGTACTTTGATACAAATAGTTAATATTTATGTAATAGGTGCCTATGTTTTGATTTAGAATTAAAAAAAAATTGTACCCAGTATTCCAAATACCCTTATCGTACTTATCAAAAAGTGTAGATACTGTATGTACACCCTACTATTGGATGTTAAATAAACGTTTCTGGCTACTATCAGAGGCGTACAGGGAAAAGTGAATGGACCCTTTTCAAATCCAACACCACTGATGGAATTCCTATTTTAGCGTAACTTTTAGATTTTCCAATACTTTCTATGTATATAATATACTCTTCATTCGTAACGATAAAATCATTATTTTTCGAGTTATTTGATGTTAAAAATGAAGGGGCACAATACATTAACCAAAATAGCTGTGCCGTTGAATTTTTAACTTTAAATATCTCGAAAACCAATGACTTTATGGTTACGAATGAAAAGCACATTATTTTTATAGAAAGTATTGGAGAATTCAAATATTGGACTAAAATAGCAATTCCACCAGTGGCGTAAAATTTGGAAAGGGTCAAGCATTCACTTTCCCCAGTCGTACGTCTCTGATAATAGCCAGAAAAGTTTGTTTAACACAATTTAGTAGTTTGTACAGTACCGATACTTTCTGACAAGTATGAAAAAGATACGTCGAATAGTTTTAAAATGCTGAGCAAAAATAATTTTTAAATTTTTAGATAAAACACCCTGTAACTCAGTAAGGAACCACATTTTATTTAAGTTTTTTAGGTTAAATCTTCGTATTTTGTGTTAAGGTTTCTCCAGTTACTATATGGATAATTATTAATGAAATACCCTGTACACCTAATGCATTATAAACACAAAAATGCCTATTACAGTTCGGACTAGAATTTTTGTTATTAACAAATAAGGGTCAAAGTTGGCAGTTTTTTCATTTAAATCACTACAGGTAAAGATAGGGTAATTAAATATCTTATTTAGAGTATCCACCTTTTAGTAGATGAGCAAAGGTTTAAAATGGCAGTTTTTGAGTTTTGGTCCGACCAGTTGTTGCTGCCGAAATTGCAAAATAAGACTATAATTTCTAAAATCAAAAATTTGCCATATGTGTTGCCAAAATGAACTTAAGGCTTTGATTAAAAAACTTTAAAAATGACGTCCTAACGAAATCAGCTCGGGGTCGGCGGAGGGAAATTATTAAATTTATTCTTCAAATACATGCTGCGATTAATATCTCCGGAGCGGGTTCATGGATTTTGATCATTAAAATCTATCCATTTAATCCATCCAGAAAAACTAGTGTTGCCTCAAATTTTGTGAAGAAAATCAAGGGGACTACATCAGGAAACAAAACAGTGTATTGAAAAATGATTACAGAAAATTGATCCATATAATAAAAAGCCAAAACTAGAAAAACCACCAGTTTTAACAAAGAAAAGGTGTCACATGTGCCCAATAAAAAACAACAGGAAACAGAAACAAATTTGCGAAATATGCAGTAGAAAAACGATCACTGTATGAATAAAAAAGTTTGTGAATGTTGCAATAAATAAAAATAATTGATTAATATATTGTTTTTTTTATCTAGAGAATTTAAATTTAACTTCAATAAAAATCAAAAAAGAATATTAGAAATATCTAGGTAAATATGAATAGTACATTCAAGAACAGTAGTGGGTTCAACGGACCCGAGTTATCCGGTTACGTAAGTAAAATGTGTTGCTCGGTAAGGGTTTAGGTAGTGGGAGACGTGATCTAAATTTACGTAGAGCTCAAAATCCGTTGCTTGTCTAAGCGAAAGGCCAAACGGGCGATAATTTACGGCGCCGTAAGAGCAGTAAACCTGACGAGGCATTGGTTGACTAAATATTTCATCTACAATTGGTTAGTCAACCAATGCCTCGTCAGGTTTACTGTTCTTACGGCGCCGTAAATTATCGCCCGTGTGGCCTTTCGCTTAAGGATTTGATGCGCTTTTGAAAAATTGCTGGGGTTTCTCACACCCCAGTGTGCGATCCGAGGGTTAATATACCAACATTCACTAGCGGCTGTAAATCTAATTTTTTTCTAGTTCTTTTTGTTTATGGTAGTTTTAGCCTTAAGGAGGGTAGGAGGTCTTAATACATTCATTGTTGTATTTGCTACCTGTTAATTTATTTTATTATTTTTTGAAAATTTTATTGGGTTTTTCATGTTTTTCTACTACTTCTATAAAAGAGTGGAAATTTTTGTCTATCCAGTTCTCTATAAACTATATACTCCAGGGAAATAAGGTAAAAATATATCATGTTAAGGACACTTGATCAGCCAGGTTGTAAATGGGTTTTATGGGTACTATATAACACATTATGCATACAAAAATGCCTGTCACAGTTCGGACAAGAATATTAGTTATTAACAAATAAGCGTCAAAAATGGCAGTTTTTCCGTTTAAATCGCTACAGGTAAAAATAGGGCAATTAAATATATTTTTATAGCATTTATCTTCTAGTAGATAAGTAAAGGTTTAAACTGGCAGTTTTTGAATTTTGGTACAAAAAGTCCATATAATATACAAAAAATTTTAAGACGATTAGTTAATTAGTTTAAATTTTATTCAATTTGTTTATCCCACAGAGCTTACTTTGGCAATGTTATTGCTCAGAAAATGATAATGATACAGCGATTTTGCTGGTACTGCATAAAAGAAGAAGACCTATATTTTAATTATTTTTAATAAAAAAATAAAAAAGTCATTTTTGCCATTGCAAAAACATTTTACTCAAGTAAAGTCATTTTTGGCTTATAAATAATTTGAATAACTTTGTTAATATTAACTGTAGACTAAATCCACTTTGTTGAAATTCACCTATATCAGTTAAGGTCAAAGTTAGTCACTTTTTCATTTAATTCACAGCTACTTTGTTTATAACAATTAAGCAACCTAACTAGCGCCGTTTTGAAGTTCAAGGTATGTTGATGTGTAAAAGTTTGTGTAAACTTTGAACTTTAACAGAGCGGTTAATAAAGCTTTAAAAATGACGTCCCAACGAAACCGGCTCGGGGTCGGCGGAGGGGAAATATTAAAATCCGTGCACTCAAAAAATGAAATTGATCCTTCAAACATATGCTGCGACTAATATCGCCGGAGCTTGTTGATAAATTTTGATCATTATTTTTTAAATTTGTATGTACTTGTAGTTTTGTAGAGTACGTTATGTACACATATCCCCACCTAACATAACAAAATGTTTGGGGGGAATCCCCCTTATCACTTAGGGATATGAAAAATAGATTACGAACGATTCGCAGACCTACCGAATATACAAATATAATTTCATAGAAATCAGTCAAGTCATCTCGGAGGAGTATGGTAACTAACACTATGACAGGAGAATTTTATAGATGTAAATATATAGATGGCTATTAAAAAATAGGGGTTGGTGATAGAAGGGTGAAAAGTAAGGGTTTCGTGTATTTTTTTATGCTACGTCATATAAAATTAAGGTAGATAATTTTGCCAAAAAAACATAAAAAATGTCAGGGGGCAACCCCTCTTATAACTTATAGATATGAAAAAGAGATTAGAACCTATTCTCAGTCAAACAGGATATATATTTAAAATTTCGGAGGAGTATGACATGAGGAGTATGTAACAATGTTACAGGAGCATTTTATATTTATAGAAGTAGCTGTGAATTAAATAAAAAAAGTGGCTAGTAATTATCCTAGGCGAAATTTTTTTTCAAAAATTCCTGTAAAAATACCAGCTTTTCAAATCCCAAATTAGATTTAGTCTATAGTCAATATTAACAAAGTTATTCAAATTATTTATAAGCCGTAAATGACTTTACCTTGGTAAAATATTTTGGGAATGGTAAAAATAACTTTCTATTGTTTGTTTTTAATACGTTGAAAATAAAAGTACTCTTCTTTTATGTGGTTTTCACAAAATTGCTCTATCATTATTATTTTCTGAGCAATAACATTGCAAAAAAGGTCTGTACGATAAACAAATTGAATAAAATTTAAACCAATTGACGAATCGTCTTGAAGTTTTTTGTGTAATATTATAACGATCGGATGGACAAGAGGTCATGGAGGCTGAACCAGAAGGATCAGGACAATATTATTTTTAGATGGAATAAGGAATGACCGAAGATGGAAACTTCGCGAAAGAGATGTGAGCGTGGTTCTTTGGGTTGGGCTTCTGTTGCAATAAAAGAGGTTAAATGAATAAATAATGATATGCGAATAGAGCTAATAAAACGACAACAGACAAAAGATAAATAGATAACATTACAAAATTCTCAATGAAATCTCTCGATATTTACACAATCTTATGTAGTGTAAGATCGCCAACAACAAGATTAAACATCCAAAAAAATTAAACAGTTGATCTGTAAAATAAATGTTGGCGAAACAAACAATTCTCGAAAACATGCAATAATTTTTACTGTATATAGCTGGGTGTATTCACCAACACAGTAAAACCAAAAAAATGCGAAATATAAGTGAACGAATATAACTCTTATTAACTCAAAAAAAAATTAACTGAATTTACTCAAAAAAATAAAAAAATCGACACTCTAAATAAAATCTAAAAATCTTAACGTTCACTTACAACAAAAAAAGGAAAAAGCTCTTTGCTTAGATATTAAATCTAATACTTAATAATAATCAAAAAAATATTTACATAATGTAAATGTCTATATGTACTGAACTACATAACGATCTATAAAAAAATAAAGTCTATATATTCTCTTTTAAAGATCTAAGAAGGCAATTACCTTATGTCACGTCAAAATGAAAATAACGTAACAGTTCATCACTCACTTGCGAACCATGTAGTGAAGGCCCAAGCTCTTTTAGGTCCAGATGGTTGACTGGCAGCAAAACAGGGCTAGAGTTGAATTGCTGAAGAAAATGCATATCGTATATGCATTACGATATAAAGAGAGCTATTTACAAGCCCAGAAGAACAGCATTAATAGATGAAGAATTAGATGGACAACATAACGCTAACTTAGATATAAGGTGGACCCTTTAAAAAATAGAAAAAAGCCATTGTACAATTGTACATACCAATAAACAATAATTGATACTCTTAACTGCCTAATCGGCGGGGCCCACGATACACGATCACACTTGATCTCACATAATGACTAACTCTATTAAAACTCAACTTTAACTGAATCGAAGCGTCCTGATGTCGGACGTCAACAAAAAATATTGAACTACTAAACTGCTCAAAAACTACACACACAATTCCAAGTATTCACAGATTTCTGCTTAAATAGGAACTGACGGCTTGGGTACGCGACTTCATCAACGGTCCCGAGAAATATGCAAAAGAGGGCTTTATTAACATCGAGGCATAGTTGTCCAATGTCTTAGAACCCTAATTTTCAATTTAGTTATGGCCATTAGTGGATTAAGTATTAACGACTTATTCTACCTAAAAGCTATTAAGTCCTCGCATTTTGCGTGAGAACGTCCCTATCAATAGTACATAATATGTTACACTGAGCAGAACATGGCCCTAGAAATTCTAAAATCTACACTGGGAAAACTTAAACGTTACAATATATGGACTGTTTGTCTTTAATTTTCATGCAATATCAAAGTCTTTAGTTCATTTTCGCAAAAGTTATAAAAAATTTTTGATTTTCGAAATGTTAGTCTTATTTAGCAATTTCCGAAGCAGCATTTCAAAAACTGCCATTTTAAACCTTTGCTCATATACTAAAATATTAATACTCTAAATTATAAGATGTTTAGTTACCCTGTTTTTACCTGTAGTAATTTAAACGAAAAAACTGCCATTTTTGACCCTTATTTATTAATAACTAAAATTCTCGTCCGAACTGTGACGGACATTTTTGTATTTATAATGTATTAGGTATATAGTACCCAAAAAATCCATTTGCAACCTGGCTGGTCAAGTGTCGCGACAAAAACCTTATTTCTCTGGACTAATATTATTTGTTTAAAATGTAGTGATTTATATGTATTTTTAAAAATATATTATCATTTATGTGTGGATGAAAATGAAATTTAACAAGAGACAACTATCTGTCTATATGTATTCTTAAGGATTGCTTCCGAATGTTTTGTCTTCCATGAACTACTAAGTTAATTTCAAATTCTTATCATGCGTGTGAAACGCACATGCGGAGCTTTATTAATCTGCTAATTGCTCACATTATATAAGTAGTTTTTAAAGTTTTTTTGTTTTTTAGATGTAAAAATTTAGATTATTTGCTTCATGATATTTACACTTATTTTGTTATATTCTACTTAACAAAGTTTTTTCAACACATTTTTTAGGGTAGCATGCTGAGTAAGAAATTCATTCCGCTTATATACAGGATATAACTGTTCAATAACCAAACGAGTTGAAAGAAATATCTATATCCACAGTTATTTCGTGAAAAAAAGTGAACGCAGAATCAATAATTTTTTCGATTTCAAAAAATGCCTTCAATAAAGTTTATGACTTTAGTGTGAAAATCAATATCCAAAAAGAAAACTGGAAACCTTGCGAATGTTTTGTCTTCCATGAACTACCAAGTTAATTTCAAATTCTTATCATGCGTGTGAAACGCACATGCCGAGCTTTTTTAATCTGTTAATTGCTAACACTATATACCTAAGTAGTTTTTAAAGTTTTTTTTGTTTTTTAGATGTAAAAGTTTAGATTAGTTGCTTCATGATATTTACACGTATTGTGTTATATTCTACTAAAAGAAGTTTTTTCAACACATTTTTTATGGTAGCATGCTGAGTAAGAAATTCATTCCGTATTCCTTATATACAGGATATAACTGTATTCAATAACCAAACGAGTTGAAAGAAATATCTATATCCAGAGTTATTTCGTGAAAATAAGCGAGCGCAGAATCAATAATTTTTTTCGATTTTAAAAAACGCCTGCAATAAAGTTTATGACTTTAGTGTGGAAATCAATATCCAAAAGGAAAACTGGAAACCTATGTAAAATTCAAATGAACATTATTTCGTAGCGAATTGACTAAATAAAATTCGTTTAAATGTTTTCTTTGAAAGTGACAGTTTTAACCCATGGGACCCTTTTTTCTGGAAAGGGTCGTGCAGAATGTGCTGCTTGTTCGGGAAAGAGATTCGCATCGGTTTACACAAAGATTGTAAAAGTTTCCCAGTGGCTGGACGCTGGATAACACCTTCAGAATTTTACTTTCGGGGTTTCCATGAATTTTATTTTCTTATTTTTGCTTTTAGTTTTTATCCGTTACCTAAACTCTCGTCTTAGTTTGGACTCGCCTGGATGAAGTTTTAAGAATGTACTTATGCCCTGTATTTAATTATCTACAATATAAAAGTATTGTACAAAACATACTAAGTACGTGCGAGAATATTGCACAGTCACTTTTAAATAAAGAATTTTTCATTCAACAATTTTCTTAAAAATTTCACAAATTCATTAATAAAATTCAAAGAAGTAAATTACTTCTTATGTAGGTATAATGGTATATTTTTATTGAAATTTTAAAAATTATCCAAATGAATTATAAATTTCTTCAAACAAAGTTGGTTGCTATCAATTATTGTCGAACGAACTGTCCATTTTCGACTTGGGAGATGTATGTTTCCGTAAAGTGATTCCTTTAACATCTACCTCGTGTCATCAGAATTTTATATTTTAATGCAATAATTAGGACTACAGGAATACAGAAAAGGACTACAG
Source organism: Diabrotica virgifera virgifera (assembly GCF_917563875.1). NCBI lineage: Eukaryota > Metazoa > Arthropoda > Insecta > Coleoptera > Chrysomelidae > Diabrotica > Diabrotica virgifera. The sequence continues at coordinate 72,446,697 of NC_065452.1, read as the reverse complement.
GATAGGGTAACAAGTGAGGAAATCAGACGCATATGTGGGGTAGACAATATAAGTACCTGGGTAAAGAACAGAAAAAAAGAGTGGAATGAAATGTGGAGTGGAAAGAGTAGAGAGAAATCCCAAGGTTTTATCCAAAGGTTACAGCAAACGTCGAAAAAATAAAGACAGATTTGTAGGGACTAAACCTGCTTAAAAAAATTTACATAAACAGAGTGTAGTTAACCGATTACGATTAGGTCATACTAGACTTACAGGCTTATACCTATTTTCGAAAATTAATCCACCAGTATGTGAGCACTGTAATACAAACTTAACAGTAAAATATTATCATTGAGTGAGACAAGTTTAAACATAAACGAAATCATTATAAAATAAATTTAAATTTATCGGTTGTGCTAGTACCAAATAGTGAACCAAAGCTTTCCTGATAAACCTGAATATGACTCAGAATCATATCGAACCATATCTCTGACAACTACAGCGGGCAAATTACTAGAAAATTTTGGTTAACTCCAGCCTCTTATGGGTTTTATAAAACTTCAATTTCTTAATCTCTGAGCAAAACGGCTTTAGAAAAAATAGGTTAACCACAGACAACATTTTAGACTTGAAAAGTGAGATTCATGAAGCTCTTACTACAAACAAAAAATGTGTTGCTATATTTTTTGATTAAAACGTGCATTTAATAAAGCTTTGAAGTACAACACTTTGAGACAACTTCATAAATGAAATCTTCAAGGTCACTGCTTTGTCTTCATGCAAAACTTTTTAAATAACATATTTTCAAGTGAAAATAAATAATATTTTTCCAAATATTTATAGTTTGGAAAATGGTACATCCTGAGATCCATACTCAGTCCAACACTATTTCTGGTAGCAATAGATCATATTAGAAATATTCAAGTACCCTTACAAGCCCGTTTATACGCTGACGACCAAGTGGTATCTATTAACCTTTCGTTACATTCGCCAAATTTTTGTGATCGAATACTCGCGCACGGTGCAGAACACCGGGTCCAAAAATATGGGTCAGTAATATTAAAAAAAAAAATTGCACAATTGTGTACAATTATATTATTTACTGAATATATGATCATTGCTCATATAATTTTGTAGAGATACGTTTGTGTCAACATTATATTACTTTAATCAAAAGTAACTTTATTCATCATCTTCATACGTTTCCTCGTCAGTCGATAATTTCTCAAATAATTTTAATAACATTTGCTTCTCATTTTCGTAATCCATATCTAAATATAAATAAACAAATATATAAACATTGAAAATAAGAAAAAGATCTTAAATTACCTTACTAATTAAAACTTTTGATGTCTGATTTAAACACAAAAATTTGGGCACAAATACTCGCACCCGGTGTACCGCAACGTGTTGCCTAATAATAAAAGTACAATACCCTTTTTACACTGCACGTGGACTTAACTCACAGTTGACTGACGACTGAAGAGGTGTATGCAGTACCAATTCAAAATCTCCACTAAAATCAGAGTTACAGGAAGTTATTTACAGGGCCGGTCTCACATACCGTGTGCGAGTAACGGTGGGTTAAAAGTAAAAATATCTCCTTAATGTCTTCAATTCTTCAAAACTTTCTAGATACTCTCGAAAATTGGTCCCACCTTACAGGTTTTCAATTTTCAACAAAAAAAAATCAATAGGAGTTGTATTCTCTTCAAGCTCCTTGCCACAACCTCCAACCCTGAGAATGTATTATAAACAGCTGTAGTTTAGAGTTCATCACAAATTCTTGGGTGTAATCTTCGATTCAAAGCTAGCATGGAAAGATAACATCTCACAACTCAACCTTTTCTGTAATAAAATATTAGATGTATTAAGATCTAATTCTGTATAAATATTTATTATATAATATTATTATTTTACGTTCTAAGCTAGATAATGGAGCAATTGCCTATTCCACTGCTAATCAATCTCTACTCAAATCGTTAGATATTATTCAAAATAAAAGTCTTAGATTTATCACAGGAGCTTTCCCAACTTCACCTGTACCCAGCATTTATGCACTTCTAGGAGAACCATCGCTCTACCTCACCACTACATTTTCCTCGTTCCAAGTCTGCATGCAGCCTGAGTCGCTTGTAATATTTCAAGATCATTTTATAAAAAGTTACAAACAAATTTGTAAAGAAATTCCAAGATATTCGCTATATTAAAAAAGCATATAATGAAAAAATTAAATCCATATCTCAAAATCTAAACGTTTTTCCGTTTCCATTTTAAAAATCAAATAAATTTTCCAGATGTTTTCTCCTAGGTAACTAAATTCTCTGAGCCTTAGCTGATCGATTTACCAATCTGTAATACATCTCTGAAGTATTTAGATAAATCCAGTATACACAACTCTCTGATTTGGTTCAAGTTCGAAGCCCTCTTAACACTTTTTCAAGGGCGACGGTAACCAAAATATACCACAAAAAAATTTACTGAAATGGACAGTAGTACATATTTCCTACCGCCTTTACATTGATAATCTCGAATGCTGCCAACAGAAGGTAAAATTTGCTGTAGCATTTCTGCCCCTAAAGGAGTTAAAAAAGTACCCCGACCACCAATCTACACATATGCATATGTGTGGATGAGATTGGGAAGACGGAGTGGTGCATCAATCGTTTCCTCAGAAAACAATTTTTTTTTCGTCTACCCCCATCATGTAACACGTGTAATAATCAGCAGAGCTCTACGCCATATACCGTGCTTTGAGACTTTTTAACGAGCTTATATTCACAAAAGCTCTGATTATAACAAATACCCTTAGCTCTCTAAACTGATTAAATCATAATTTTCAAAACAACCTTTTGAAAAGTTGCTAAAATACCAGCTGTCCCAAGCTCATGAACATAGAAGAAGAGTGAAATTTTTGTGGGTACCCTAACACGTCGCAATAACAGAAAAAAGAAGCTAACAGGACTGTACGACGCGACATACCATTTTAAGTGATTATTCGGTGCCTATATACAAGAGTGATAGGTTAGGTTACCCTAGGACCTTAAGAAGATGGGAGTCAGAGAATGGGTAACCAGAAGCAAAAACAGGAACGAATGGAGGAAAATTGTAGAAGATGCCAAGTCACACAACCAATTGTAAAACGAAAATGTTAATGCGGATTGATTCATCGCGACAAACGAATCGGAAGAGCCCAAAGAGGGCGGCAATCATTCTACTAGGAGTGTAGATGCCATGATGATGATGATAATGATACAAGTGTGTTTCCAGTGAAAAGCTTATTTTAAAAATAAAGTGTTGTACTTGTGGCAAAATGAGAGATCTGATGCTAATTCTAAGCTGAATAAAATAAAAATAATATTTCTCAGTGGATCCGATCGTCGCTAAACAAGCGTGAAAAAATTGTGCTTGCGCGTTTACGTTTAAGGCATACCAAGTTAACGTACTCTTACCTTTTCACAAAGAATAGTATAACCATGCGATCAGTGTAACGTCCGATTAACAGTTGAACACTTTTTAATAGTAGAATGCTCAGAATATCTTGGGTTCAACGCGTTTCAAACAGAAAAGTCTGAAACAGAGTAGGTCAAGGCGAAGGTGACTTAATGAAGGCGATAAAAAAGAGAAAACTTGAATATCTGGAGCATATAATGAGAGGTAGTAGATGCAGGATGCTGCAGTTAATACTCAATGGAAAGATCGACGGAGAAAGAGGAATTGTTCGAAAGAAATATTCATGGCTCCGAAACCTTCGTCAATGGACTGGCTTATCAGTAGATCAATTGTTACATGCCGCACAAGATCGAGAACGATATCGGCAAATTGTTTTAGAAGCTACCCACGCCTAAAAACTTGGGCACGGTACTTAAAGAAGAAGACCTTTTAATAAATTGTGGTAAATATGATCAAGAAAAACAGCGTTACAATATACCAAACTCTCTAGCAGAATTCTAGTCAAAACTGTTCCTACAGTTAAGATCCATAATAAACATTTTGTATAATCTGCAGTTATTTACTTTTATTATTTATATTCTGTTCCATCGCTTTTTTGTCCACCCACCTTTGCTGAATATGACTTTTTTCTACTAAAAAATATCTAAATTTTCGTTTAGAGTCATATTATTATATACTCGATAGTAGCACTTTTAAAGAGTTATTTTGTAATAGTTTACTATTTGGAACTCTTTAATTAACAAATATCTATACTTGTAAAATTTTAATATTGTGCAGACCCGTCACCCGTCACTAATAACGATTAGGTAGATGCAATTATATATTTAAATAAAAAAATATTTTTGTTGAAAATATGAATTAAATAAATCGTTATTTTTATATAACAATAAAACATTGAAAACGTTTTTTTTTTCTATACTTCCACAGCATTTATTATAACTATGTGAGTATGGCAGTTTCGACAGAGTGCCTTTCTCAAGTGATTTAGTTTACTATGTGTTTGCCTTTTTCAAGTCTTTAACTGAAGAGGTTGAGAAGTGGGGAGCTGTTTGTCTCGAGCTGGTCATTCAGAATTATATCTGTATTTTTAATTTATTAATTTCCATAGATTCTAATAAAGATAGCTGAAGGCCTTTATTTTGAATATGCAGAATTTGAAACTCTTCATTAAAAGAATGATTATGATCTAAAAGGTGAAGTGCGTATGTAGAAGTATCTGTTTTTCTATTGTTGAAAGCCCTTTTGTGTTCTGCGATCCGTTTGACAAAGGTTCTGCCAGTTTGACCGATGTAAGTTTTCAGACAGTCACCACAGGTTAGTTTGTAGACACCACTCTGTAGTTGTTTTCTCTTTCGGCTCTTATTGTTCTTAATATATTTGCTTAAGTTGGTGTTAGTTCTGAAAGCTGGTGTTATTCCTTTCTTTTTTATGTATCTGGCCATTTTTGTTATTATCTTGCCAGTATATGTGATAGAGCAGAAGGTACTGGGTTCTTTCTGTGGTGGTGGATAGACTAATTTCAGGGCTTTCTTATGGAGTTTTTGGTTTAAAATTTTATTAATTGTTTGTTCGTTATAGCCATTGTTTACTGCTATTTGTTTAATGATGTTCAGTTCTATTTCGAAGTTTTTTTTAACATGGGAATTTTTGTCAGGCTATGTATCATGCTATGGTAGGCTGCTAATTTGTGTTGTGTAGGATGGGGTGATGAATTGTGTATAGTTGTGTCAGTATGGGTAGGTTTATGATATAAACTAACTTGTGGTGACTGTCCGAAAACTTACATCGGTCAAACTGGCAGAACCTTTGACAAACGGATAGCAGAACACAAAAGGACTTTTACCAATAGAAAAACAGGTACTTCTACATACGCACTTCACCTTCTAGATCATAAGCATTCTTTTAATGAAGAGTTTCAAATTCTGCATATTCAAAATAAAGGCCTTAAGCTATCTTTATTAGAATCTATGGAAATTAATAAATTAAAAAATTCAGATATAATTCTGAATGACCAACTCGAGACAAACAGCACCCCACTCCTCAACCTCTTCAGTTAAAGACTTTAAAAAGGCAAACACATAGTAAACTAAATCACTTGAGAAAGGCACTCTGCCGAAAGAGCTGTAGTCACATAGTTATAATAAATTTTGTGAAAGTATCGAAAACAAACGTTTTCAGTGTTTTATTGTTAGATAAATGAACTTCCATCAAGTAACGGTCGAATCAATCAGTTATTTTTATACTTTTTAGACGGCATTTCTGGAAGTAGTCATTCCTCCAGACATTATCTCCGAGGAAACCTCAGGCGACATGATGGTACCCGAGGGTGGTTCGGCAAAACTGACCTGTAAGGCCCGTGGATATCCCAAGCCTCGCGTAGTGTGGAAGCGAGAAGATGGAGGTATCATCGTTGCACGATCAGGACCATCCAACAAAATTGAACGTGTTAGTTCAGTCGAAGGGGAAACTCTTACCCTCACCAAAGTTACTAGGTCCGAGATGGGGGCATATTTATGTATAGCTGCCAATGGAGTACCGCCTTCAGTTAGTAAAAGGATGATGCTTCATGTTCATTGTAAGTACTAATTTATTTATTTTATCTATTTAACTTTAACTTGATTTAAAAAATTATGAAATTTTGTTAAAATAAAAGTAAGAGAATATTTTGTAAGGCTATATACAACAGCCACTCCCCCTACTATTGGTAGAGCTGCTACCTACTGCCGTGATGTTATGACAATTGAGGAAGAGGAAGAAAACATTGGTAACATTCAGCTTCCATGCTTAAAAAATTTTAGCAATATTATTAAAATCGTGACAAGACATCTCGTAACGCGACAGTTCGTAACGATATAAATGCACGGACTATTCCTAACGCCCCCGTCAATTCGTAACGGCGACAATTATTATTCGTAACCTCGACTATTCGTAACGTCAAAATGGAATTGTTCTGTTAATTTTTGTTAACGTGGAAACCAATTTTTATTACAGTTAAAATTATATATTTTAATTAACGAACCACCATCAGGATAAACATTTGTAATGCATTTCATATTTCGTGGAGAAATATATTTTCAAAATTGTGTCTTAAAATAAATATAATCTATCTGTATCAGTAGTTTTACTATTTTAATCCGGGAACAGTCGCATTCTCTTGTCACGTAAGCAGTCGCGCGTTAGATTAAATCTGACAATACAAATTTTTTTAACATCTAACATCTAACTTAAATCTAACTAACAAATTTTTATTTTATAATATTTTGTTTACGTGTTATTTTAAAAATATTTATTTCTAACAATTTTAAAGCTAATTGGTTCTCACCAAAGCCATAAATTGCACAAAAAAATAAAAAAAACTTAAATTCTATTTTTTAAATACCTACGAATTACTACAATCTTCGTCGGGGCACTTACGAGTGGAAAGTTATGTTGCAAAATTGTTCATTAAATTTTCACGCAAAAGGATAATAATATCCTAACATATTATGTTAGATTTTTCTAAGGACGCGACTGCTCCCGGGATAAAGTGATAGTGATAATTCTTCAGAATCAAAAAATTAAAAAAAGATGGCCTTTAGTGGTGATGTTTACAAAAATATATATGCAAACATATGTGTGAAATGTATATATTTAAAAAGAGTGTATAAAAGTATGCAAAATACAATCATTTTATACATTAAGTAATGCTAAATTTGCTAAAAAAAAACTAAATGTTGTCGTAACGAATTATAGTATAGGTGCCAAATAGTGGTCACCGTGGCCTTATCAATTTAGTCCAGAGTAATAAGAATTTTTTCGGGACACTCAAAAATCCAGGTAGCTGACTACTTCTGTAGTTATTGTAGACCTATAGGAAGAAAACTTTCCTGCCTAGAGTCCGCGTCCGTTTTTTAATTATTAACAATTTAGTGCAAAAATCGCGATTTTTTCGATTCTTTGCACTCCATTCAAAAGCTACATAGTTGACATAAAATTACAAAATTCAGTTTTTTAGAACACTGGAAAAGCTTCAAAATGACGAATTTGAAAGTTAAAAAGTTAATTTGTTGCTACGTATACTGCAAAATAAATGAAAATCGTTCTTTGTTAATAACTTTTACTAAAACCACCTTACAACTTTACTGTTTCAACCCAATTTGGGTATTAGGGTACTTAACAAACCTTCAGAATTTGAGACCGATCCATTAATTAGTTTAAGAGTTATTCTATTTGTTTATCCCAGAGACCTTTATTTTGAAATAAGATAAGACAGAAAATAATGAAGATAGGGGAATTCTGAGTATGCCAAATGAAAGTAGAAGAGTAATAGTATTAGAAATTTAAAAAATAATTAATATGGTCAAAAACTCTAATGCCAAATTTTTGAAATTTTGTTGTTTATAAACATTTAGAATAACTTTTAAAATATTATCCGTAGAAAAAACCTTTTTATATATTCGAAAAGATAGTATTTTAACACGAATTTTCAAATAAAAACATTTAGCCTGGGTTCATTTGGGACAAAGTTAGCCATATGTTTATTTTAATACACAGCTAATTTGTTTATAATAATTAAGGAATCTAATTAATGCCATTTTAAAGAATGGGATTTTTAGTTTTTCTTAAAAAATTTGCACAAACATTGTATCTTCACAGCACACTCTACGATTTTTCAAAAATGTAGTTCAAACGAATACTAGGGAACCTACAAATCCACCGAGTTAAAATACCGAAAAAGCAATTTCAAACGAATATAATTTTCTGTATCTCCGGATCAGCTCAATGGATTTTGATCTTTCTTTTTTAATTTGTATGTAATTTCTACGTACATTACAAATATGCAATTTGTTTATAAATTTATTAATCAATAAACAGTCTAATTTGTTTAAACAATTCTTGAAAAATATTTTCTTTACAAAAATCTATTTTTGTAATCATAGTATAATTAATATGTAATAAAATTATTTTATTAAACAAAAATTCCGGTTCGAATTTTTATCGTGGCGTACGTTGCTTGATGATTAAGGCAATACATCCGCACAGCACGAGAGGCGATTCGGTTTCGGTACTAAACTACATTAGGGATGGCGGTTGTTGAACAAAAAACCGGTTTTCGGTTATACCGTTTTTTTTTACTTACGGTTTAACCTGGCGGTTATAACCGGTCAAAAAACCGGTTGTTCCAAAAACTGGTTTTCGTTTTTTTAATCAAAAGCAAATACTCAATAGGTTATAATGTTACATTTATATTGCACTTTAGTTTGCTCAATTTTCATCCTGAAAAATTCCCCAACCAATTCAACCTATAAAAATTTTCCCAGGCGCTTTAAAATTACCCTAAAAATGGGCGAAAGTACCCCATATCTGATTCGTCGCTCGTTGTAGACGGCGTCGGCGTATATTGCGTTGTCAATAATTGGGATATTCCCAAAAGTGATGATCCTATCGATCTACCGAAATGTCCCTTGGATCTATCACGTTTTAAAAAATATCCAAATGACTTACATTTTACTTAAAAATAAATTCGATAAACCTATTCATTATTTACTTCTCTATTGCCATCAAAAAATTTCAGTAGATAACAGTGGCGTGCGGTGACTTTTTCGAAAGGGGAAGCGATTCAATAAGGATATAAAAATATTTTCTTAAGGGTCGAGGGTCGAGCAACTTTCCACCTGATAACACTGATGCGCAGGGGCTCTCTATCAGCAAAGTACTTAATTATGTGAGACGTCCTGCGTACAAGGACTCACACATTAAATCCGTGACGCGTGAATACGTGAGGCACTCTATTCCCGCTATTTCTAGTGACTAGTGACCTATCATTGATCTGTATTGCTAGCTCTGGCCTTGAGTCCTCGCGCCGGGCTTGGTTTTCTAAAGAAGAATCATATTTAAAAAAAAATATACTCCGAGGCATTTTCCACAACACACAACTTTCACTAAAATGACACTTATTTATACTCGAGGTCTATTCTCCTATCAACTTCTGATAATTGTTGAATGCAGTCTTTTTTAATGGATAATAGGGCTAACTTTCAATGTCTGTCTTCGCTTGTTGAATTTCTTTTAAACTCTTAATTTAAAACTTTTAATGCATCTTAATACTGCAAAACTTCGTTGATCTGATGCACTTGTGGCTGGGATAGTTAGTAGTACTAATTCACACAACTTGACCACTTCACACAGCGAGTTGTTTAAACCAGTAGTTATAAAGGAATCCCAGATTTCTGGGTATTTCTTTATCATTCATGTCAGCTGTTTCATAAATGATACTTAACTGAGGATGCAAAACTGGGATATCAAAAAATTTTCATTATTTAATCGTAATGACATAAATTCCTCTGTGGGAAATTTTGATGAATTATAATTAGAAATATTAAGATTATATATAAGTAATTCTACAAATTTTAAATCGTTAAAATTTTGAAAGCTAGAATTCATTTGTTGTAGAATATTATCAAAAGGTCTCTTTGTTTCCTGTTTTCTCTGTCTCTCTGTCTCCGAAATTGTCAATCTTCATTATTTTTCTTTTATGTTCAAACCCCATATGTTCAGTTTTATCCCAAATATTTTTAAACTGCTCTCGTTTTTTTAATTATCGTATTAATAAAGTCATCAATTTGTCTTATGCAAAATGCAATACCATTTGATTTCTGTAAAATGTCAAATAAAAGATCAGTAAAAGGAAATATCTCTGCAAAAAATTTAAATCAAAATATTCTTTAAGCGAATGTATGTAATACCTAAGCACCCCTTAGCAGCAGAAACAGTCGGAGCATCTCACTTTCGGGAAGGCGATACGACGAGCGCTTCCATGGCATACCAAAATTCAGCGACTAGTGGCTGCGGCCATTGAACCCTGACCAATTTTAAAAGGGACAACTGCATGACATGCGGCGATTTTGAGATGCGCTTCTGCCAGGAGTGGACCAAATAGTTGAATTGTGTGCATATTGAGTTCGTTCGTACGCGATTAATTTTTAATATTTTTCAATGCCTATTGGCTAGGTAACATGTAGATTATTTGGATTAGGGAAAAAATTTTATTATTAAATATTAATTAATAATATATTTTTTTATATCGACGAATAAATAGGGAAGGGGCGCTTCCTTCGCTTCCATGGACCGCACGCCTCTGGTAGGTAATATTTTTTAATACGTTTGTATAATACCTACCTTTTATGTCCTAAGAATTATTTATTGTTTAAAAATTATATATTAGAGATTCCTTATCGTATTTCGGTATTCACATTTCATACAAGAGTCTCAAGTCTCAAGTACTCAAGTATAAACAATTTTTTAGACGATGGTGGGAATATCGATTTCAAGCAGATCACTTAATTTTTATGTAAATATATTATCATCTAAATCTAAATATCTATTCCCCAAAATTGTTTCATAAAAGCTGATGTGACACTTTCGTCCAGTTCTCTATTAGTAAATAAAAGTTGAATTATGGTTGTTTGGGTTAATTACTTTGCATATTATGTATAATACATATGATTAAGACCGAAAATAGATAGAAATGTCTTCATTATTCTCTAAATAACTTTTTTTCCATAGGTAACTTATTCGGTTTTTCACCGGTTATTATTTTAAAAAGAAAAAACCGGTTATAACCGGGACAAAAAAACAACCGGTAAAACCGGTTGTTTCGAATTAAAAACCGGATTAGGTTATAACCGTTAGGTTTTTCCCATCACTAAACTACATGCTACATGCTACTACTCCTCCTACATCCCACCGGAGGTGTAACCAGAGAAGGTTCCCATTGTTTTCAGTCTGGTGGAATGTAGAGTAATATTATGTTGTTTTATATGCCATATATGCCATATTGAAGATCTTCAGAGACTGGTTAATAGAATAGCGACATATAGCAAAGAATACGGTCTAACAATGAACATCAAGAAGACAAAATTTATGAGAATATCTAAAACTCAAAGAAATAACGAGAATCTCCTCATAAACGGAACCAACGTGGAACGAGTAGACAAATATGCATATATTGGAACAATTATCAACTCCACAAATGATTACTTCCAGGAGCTTAAAATTAGAATCGAAAAGGCTAGAGCGAATTTTAACAAAATGAGAAAAGTGCTCTGCACAAGAGATCTAAGTTTGGCGCTAAGAGTAAATTTGGCCAGGTGCTACGTTTTCTCGACTCTGTTTTACGGAATGGAAGCTTGGACCTTAAATGCGGCATCAATGAAAAAACTGGAATCATTCGAAATGTGGCTATATAGAAGAATTCTAAAAATATCATGGACAGAACACGTCACAAACAAAGAGGTTCTGAGAAAGATGAATAAAGAAATGAAAGTCTTAAACACAATCAAATCCAGAAAATTGGAATATCTCGGACATATTACACACGGAGAGAGATACAACTTGCTCCAACTCATTATGCAGGGAAAGATTGAAGGAAAAAGAAGCATAGGGAGACACAGAATATCGTGGCTACAAAACCTGAGAGAATGGTACGGATGCACATCAAACGAACTTTTCATAGTAGCCGTTTCCAAAGTCCGAATAGCTATGATGATTGCCGACCTCCGTCGCGGAGACAGCACTTGAATAAGAAGAAAAAGATATGCCATTAGATTGAAAACTTAGTTTTTTGATAGCAGTTGCATTTAGGGCATCTATGCCATTTCGTTCGTTGCAATCCGTGACCGCACGCCGGGGTTTGTTTTGGTTAGATCAGAGAGAGCAACATATGTGGCTCCTGATGAGAGACTAATAAGTTTCGAAACCAGTGGAGGTGCTTGCTGCACGCTTTGGTTGGACTAGAATATGGTGCGGCTATATTTTCGATTTGCAACGAAATTGAAAATGGTTATTCATTTTTGATTTACATGTTTACTCTGATTGAAGTACGAAGGGAACCATTTTCGTTGGAACTTTACCGCGCTGAGCAGATGGGACGTGAATTATAAATTGTAAAATTTCCTCATCTTCCTTAGTCTTAGCATCCCTTATGGCTTGCAAATTGTAGAAGCCTCGGAGGTGTGACCAGATAAGGTTCCCATTGTTTTTAGTCTGGTTGGATGTAGAGTAACATTATGTTGTTTTATATGCCATTAGATTGAAAACTTAGTCTTTTGGTAGCAGTTGCCGCTAGGGCATCTATGCCGTTTCGTTCGTTGCAATCCGTGACTGCACGTCGGGGTTTGTTTTGGTTGGATCAGAGACAGAGCAGCATATGTGCCTCCTGATGAGAGACTAATAAGTTTCGAAACCGGTAGAGGTGCTTGATGTACTCTCTGATTGGACTAGAATATGGTGCGGCTGTATTTTCGTTTTGCAACGAAATTGAAAATGGTTATTCATTTTTGCAATGTGCATTATGCACTAATTTAACAATATCCTGAGTTCTAATTGTTGTATTTAAATTTAGTAAAGGCCATTTTCTTTGTTTTTTATTAGGGAATAAATTTTAATTGAAAAATGTTATTTTAGATATTTTAGTTTACAAGCTATAGCCTTATAAACAATTTATAAACAAGTACATTGTTTGTAGCAATGTTTTGAGCACTCGGATCGAAATCCACCCTCGAAATTCGTAGTCAGTAGATAAAAAACCATAAGATACTGAGAATTGAAAAGGCCACGGTGACCGATTTAGAGTAGAGAAATGTGGATTATACGAAGTGTCGCCGTTACGAATTGACGGCGTTACGGATTGTGCGTTACCATTTGTGGAGTTCACTCCAGTCAATCTGGGAAAAAATCGTCGAGTTTACGTACAGATGATATACAGATTTTTGAAGGTTCTAAAAGGTATATGAGGAATAACTGCTGATAATTTCGCGAAGACGTACAGCTCTGTGCTTTGTTTTTGTTTTACTATCAATAAGAGTAAACATATTATTTTTTGCCTAAAACGTTTCTGATACATTTTAGAAAAAAAATGGTTTAAATAAAAGTTGTAAATCCTTATAATTTCGTTAATTTTCTCTAAGTTTCCAAATTAAAATATAAAAATAATTAACCGAGATAAATGTAAAAAACCCTTATTTTGTAGTTATTTAGAAATATTAATAACAATGTTTTTTACATGGAATATAGTATAACTCATAAAAATGTTGGCAGCCAATGAGTTGTAAGGATGGCGGTTTTTGAAAAAACACCGGTTTTCGGTTATACCGGTTTTTTTGCTTACGGTTAAACCTGGCGGTTATAACCGGTTTTTGGAAAAACCGGTTTTCGGTTTTTAATCCAATAGGTTACAAAGTTACATTTACAATACACTTTAGTTTGCGATACTCCATTCGACTCGATATCAATATGATCAAAATTAGTACTATCGAAAGGACATGTATTACTTTTAACACGTTTGTATATTTGCAGAATAGGTACATCTTAACTCATTTAATACTTCCTGTATGAGTGTATCGTTTTGAAAACGTAGGGAAATTCTTGGAGATCCGTATTCGTAATCAGTAATTCGATATTCATAGTCAGCGCATTATTTTTGGTAATCAGAAAAAGTCATTCACCCACTTTCAATGTCAAGAGTTAAGTGTGAAAAATAGATGATGTTTGCGTCTAATTCACCCAAATCACTTCTTATGTAAATATTATGATTACAAATACCTTTTCAAGGAAATATTATAATAAAACTTAATAATTGTTTCTAGCTGATGTGAGATTGTACTTTCAGTTTGCTTTTGTATTTTATAAAATAAAATAAAATTTGAATTATGGTTTTGTTTGGAATAATTACTTGAGAATAATAATTATGGTTGAGATCGAAAATAATACCTAACCTAATCCTACTCACCGTAAAAACCTAATAACCGGTTTTTACTTTAAAAAGAAAAAACCGGTTATAACCGGAACAAAAAAAGAACCGGTAAAACTGGTTATTGCGAAGTAAAAAAACCGGTTTTAGGTCTAAACCGGTAGGTTTTCCCATCCCTATTATAATGCACTAAATTTCAAACAGAGCGTCCAGATAGTTTATAAATTATTAGATTTGTTTATCCCAGAGAGGGACTAACTAAACGACGGTCTTGCCCAAATGGTCACTCCAGGGGTATTTCGATTGCAATCAATTCTTTGAAGCTTCGTTTTTAAGGTATATTAAAAAAACTCACTTTTTATTAAATTTGGTATTAAACAACAGTTTGAAAAAGGGTTGACTTTTTACCTAGCTTATAAATATTTATCATAACTTTGACATTTTTTATGTAACATGCTTGTAAGTAGACTCAATGGAAAGCTGGTGAAAAAACGCACATTCCAAAATCAAAGATAACTTTTTATGACCAATAGAAAATCAGATACCTTTTTTTTCAAATCATATTTACATTGTTTATTATTATTAAGAGCTAAAAATTGAACGGTCTCTAAATTAAGATCTAAATTTTATGATCCAATTATTTATATACGTCATATTTAGCATTTTTTAACTAATAATATTAATTAATAGCTGAAAACTGAACGGATTCTAAATTAATATCTAGATTTTATGACTCAATATATAGATAGCGTATACAGTAGGGTGCATCGAAAAAGGCGAATTTTTTTTTGCGATGGAAAAGTAATACCTCACAAAAGTTGTCCAATCAACTGTTAAGTATTTTGGTAAAATTTTTTCGAAATTTTAAAATATCTTCTGCCTCCCCAAGACAATTAAAAATTTTGAAAAAATGTTAACAGACGAAAAAAAAAATTTATTTTGAAACGAAAATGTAATAGCTGACAAAAGTTGCCTAACACACTATTTAGTATTTTAGTAAAATTGCGTTGAAAAAAAATATTTTCTGCCCCCCACGGCAGCTAAAAATTAGAAAAAATACATTAATATGCGAATTTCTTTTGTAAGGGATATGTAATATCTTATAGAACTTGAATAAATAAATTCGGTTTATATTGGAAAATATTTTCTGGTTTCACAAGGAAATTAAAAATTTTACTTAAGAAAAGTATACTAAAACATTATTTTTATAACAAAATAGCCTAACTTATCCGTCTCCCTGACGTCACCCAAGTTTTCTAATACTAAAATAAATATAAAGCAAAGTACAAAATTAGGTATATAAATATTATAAAAAAATATGTTAAAAGCATTCTATTCAAAGATGTTTTCCGATTTAGCATTAAAGTGAGGCATAGTTTTTATGGAATCAATTCGAGTTTTTATAAATCCATCCCTCGAATACGCTCCACAAACTGCCAGAGAAGCATGACACATCGTTCTACAGATTGTTTGTGGCAGTGATATTTCTCAATTTCAATATTAAAAGGGTCTAAGTTAGGATTCTAAATAAAATCTCGCAGATTGTCACTCGAAAATCTAGAGAGCATAGGTGGTTCTGTAAGGTGATGTTCTTGTTAATTAATTAACACAAACTAGTCGTTTGAATCAAAATTTTTATAGGAGAAAGTTTCTGGCTCTTTTCTCGGTTTTTGATTTGGTCACTGGCAAACTTCTTTGGATGTCCAAGGCGTAGATCATTTGAATGTCGCAGACATACAAACGACTGAAGCGGTTTTTTAAGATGTTCTTCTAACAGCCGTATTACATGACCCTTAACGCTAGTATTTACGACTGTTTCGTCCCATGCAATAGCTGGATTTGATACTTTTTGATATACTAGAGAGCGGATACCCATATCCGAAATATTTGCACCCTGGCTCATGCACAAGTGTTATGTGTTCTTCCACGATCGATTGACCATAAAACTTGGTACTGTTTTTTACTTGAGCTAAAGTTTTGTCTTTGCGTCGGTAACTTTCTTCTTTTACCGTTGTTCTCTTTGTTTATATTTGTTTTTGTTTTCCCTTTCAATCGAGCTTATCACCATTTTTCTGGGACCTCTTTGATTTAATAGAAATTCGCGCTCATCCAGAGGCACTTTTTGAGATTTGCTACAAAGACAATTAATCAGAGTGTCACATTTGCCTGCTGAAATATCGAAACGTGTAGTTTTACTTTTGTTCTTAAAGCATTGAATTTTATTTTTGTAAAAATTCACTGCTTTACCTGCTCTTAAATGGTTTCATAAGTTTCATATATTTGTCATGATAGGGTTTTAAAAGCTGAATAATTCTTATTATTGGAATTAAAGCCTTTTCCATATTTCCTCCAATTTAATTGCAACCTCTTAGGTAAAATACCAGAAAATTCTGGCTCTTTCTTGCTGACTTTTTTAACCTCTTGAAACCACAAAACTTCATCGCTTGTTTGTATTTGGGTAAAACATTTTCAGGTTTATTTGGTATTTGGTATTTTGATGATTTTCAAGTATATTTGTTGGTTGCCCAAAAATGGGGCCGTCCACAGCACATCTTGATTTTATTCCCCATGGTCCTGGTTTATCTATTTTAAAAATCTTTAATTTACAAACAACAATAATAACAAAGTAAGGCATCGCACCAAACATAAGTGAAAATTACACGCACGGACTCACGAAGCGGGACATTTCAAAGGAGTTGGGGAGACTGAAAAACAAATAAAACTTTAAATATCGTTTAAATTTGTAATTGAAAACATTTTAAGTTTTCTTTAATAATTGACCTTAGATCGAGTTAGCACATATTTTATTCCAAATAATATAAATTGAAATTTCCATAAAAATCAGATATTTAATAAAATTCAAGGTCGTTGGGGGGGCACAAAAAATTCGCTTGGAAAAAAAATTAAAAATACTAATATACTGAAAAATAACACTAGCAACTTCTTCAGTCAGTTTAGTCAGTTATAATATATATATATATATATATATATATATATATATATATATATATATATATATATATATATATATATATATATATATATATATTTATGCACAGATATCAAAGTGAGGTCCTGACATTACGCGCACTTAGTGAGGACCGGTAGAAAACGTAGACATAATCGTTTTAACTCTTCATAGTGACCTTGACAAGTAAATAGCAATTAAAAAATGACGAGTATACACAAAAAAGATTACGTATATGTGCCCCGTATTGTTCAAGTATATTGCCACCCAAGTGAGGCCATTACACGCAGCTATTAAAGTGAGACTGTATATACTTTTTCGTTATGCGCACAAAGTGAGGACAACTTTACGTGTATATTTCCTTACAGCTCATCAAGTGAGGACCATACAGTGTTGTCGATAAATATGAGATTAATCGTTTCTACTGTCTTTTTCTGTATAACACAGTAAGAATTATTATTGTTTCGTTGTTTCAGTCACTTGTAGTTATAAGAAGGATGTGGACTCTTTGTTCTTGCTCGTACTGTTTGTTAATTTTATAACATTTTAGTACCTCAGCATTAAATCACGGTAGCCTTATCGGAGACTAGCGTTAATAAAGAAATAGTTTTATATTTTTTAATAATTTACGTTAAAGATGGATAGGAAAGCAAGAATTTTGAAAATAGCGTTAGTTGAGAACAATAATAATCAAAATGGAGGATACAGTGATAGTTCAGTTATGTGAAATTTATATTGAACTTAACATATAAATATAAAAGCCCGACTTTTGATCTAAGGGGAACACAGTTTTTACGGTACATACATATCTGTCATTTGTCAAACCCTCCCTTCCATTTCCCCCACCCCTTATTTTTAAATAGGGAATAGGGGCGTGTGCTAGCTCATTTGAAAGGATATTCAATTCTCTATCCAGTATTATTAACATTGACATAATTATCTATACAGAGTGTATTTTAGTATAAGTACTGTTGCCCCTGTCGATTTTCATTTTGAAACGACAATTTTCCAACCTTAATTTTAGTATACAAGATGATTTACTTAATTTAATTAAACTTAATGTACCTTTTTTACTGACTTAATTTTACAGTTATTCCACTAGATGGCAAATACAGTGAATATGATCATATGTTTTATTTCGAATAATCATTTTAAAATAGTTTTAGTTTTCTATTTTCTCTGAAAATTGTTGCAAGCTTCTTGTTCTTATACTTAAAATCATGTCACTACAAATTTATACGAGACTACATATTAAGAGTATAGAAAGTATTATAATATATGACATACATGCTTTTTTCCATTTATTGAAGATATTTCACCTTATCCTGAAACAATGCAATGTGAACAAGTGTCCTCAACTAAAAAAATATATCAGACTATTTTAAAACTAAGTGTATAGTTTGTACTGTAAACCGTATTGAAATAGATTGCAACATGTGTGTGTGGTTGGGATATTGACTGCGAAACCTAAGGCTTCATTCGCCTAATCATATTTACCTTTGATTCTTATAACAATAAATAAAATTGATTAACATTTTATATCAATATTATTAGTGTTTTTAAACAATATCAGTATGATATATCAGTATGATAAAGTCAAGATAAACAATACTATAATAGAAAGCTTTGAGGTCAAACAATGACTGCGGCAGGGTGATCCATTATCGTCTATAATGTTTAGCATATTACTAGAAAAGGTTATACAGGAAGCAAACATTAATAGAACAAGTCTGATCTACCACAAAAAACATCAGTGCTTGGCATTCGCAGACGATTTGGTAATCTTGGCTAGGAGCAAAATAGAACTTATAGAAACAGTCATGAAACTCGAGGAGAGAGCAGCAACCAAAGGATTGTATATAAATGAAGCAAAAACAAAGTATATGGAATGAACAAATAAGCAATTCGTTCGGGGGCAATACATAATAATGACAACAGCGAAGGGAACACAGTATAAATTCGAAGAAGTTTAGAGATTTGAGTACTTAGGAACTGTCTTCACAAGAGATCCTAACTGTGAAGAAGAAATACAAAAGAGAATTATGTCGGGCAACCGCGCTATATTTGCTTTTAATGGGTTGTTAAGAAGTAAACATATATCACGAAGAGCAAAACTAAGAACTTACAAGACCGTAATAAGGCCAATAGTAACGTATGCTTCTGAAACATGGGTCACAACAAAAAAACATCAAGAGTTGTTGTTCCACCCGGTGGGAAACTGAGCTCTATCAAGATCCTAACATACTAGCAGTAATTAAGGCGCAAAGACTTAGATGGTTGGACCATGTGCAGAGGATGATCCCATCTAGAATTCCCAGAATGGTACTATCTAGTGCATTGGCAGGGAAAAGACGAAGAGGAAGACCGAGGTCACGATGGAGTAATGGAGTTAGAGAAGATATGAGAAGAATTAACTTAAGGAACTGGGAAACAAAAGCGACTGACAAAAGGGAGTGGAAAAAAATAGTACATCAAGCCATGGGCCTACTAGGCTCGTACTGCTTACATATTATAATATCAGTTTTCTAATATGATCCAGTTCCATATCCAGTTCCGAATCCAGTGGTTATATTTCTTCCGTATTGTTTAGTTTCCCTTCCAGTGATTGTATTTTTTTCTTGTTTTTTTTTTGAAATATTTATTTATTATTTTATTACTATATTTTTTTATTGTGCTCATAATAGATTGCAACATTGTCTACAGACATGAATGCAGTAACAATAAATAAAAAAATCGGAGATCCACACCCCGGATTTGAAATCGAAACCTCTGCTTTACGAATCCGAGATCCGAGGTCTACCCACTAGGTCACTAGGCTATCGCTCTTAAGACAATATTTTTTCCTGAAACGGGGAACTTCTAAAGCCGGGTCTAGACTATGTAACAAAACATGCTAATAACAAAGTTGTACAACAAATTTGTTGTACAACTTTGTTATGTAACTTGGTATAATATAGCATGAGTATCCAGACTATATAACAAAAAACAAAACAACAACATGCGCATAAATTTTGCAGCATTTTAGATGGATAGCTGGTAGGTTAGGTAGTATATAGAATTGCGTCATATAAGTATGGAGGATCTCTTCATAGCAACAGCAGCTTGTGTAATATTGTGGAGGCGACACCGGCGTGTTAAATTAATATTTTGGATGTGTCCTTCATTAGCAGCTCGAGCAAAATATAGGTAGTGGTACAGCTCTTTTAGCTGATCTGGAAAGAGATAACATAGACCCATCGACAGGAGACATTAAATGTGATGGCAGTTTTAAAAACTTCTTAAGAATAGAAAGTTCTGATTTTGAATTTCTTAGAAATGACATCGGCCATAAAATAGGCAGGAAAGACATTTCGAGATGCAATATCCAATAAGAGAAAGATTAACAGTTATATTATTAGCAAAGTATATTTTTTAAACTTTTTAATCATTGTTTCAGAGAGGAAGTATAACATTTGTGTAAAATTTAATTCCTCAGTATTATCGTCTTCACCTGTTCATGATTGAGTGTCACTGTCTGTTTGAATTGGTGTAGCTGGAGAAGTAGCGGATGTAGGTGTAGTGGACGGAATAGAAAGGCTCAGATATATTGTATGATTGAGTGCCTGTTTGAGTAGCTGATGAAACAGTCTGCATCTGTGTAGCGAATGAAGTGAATGTTACAGGTTTTATGTCTGAACACTCTGCTCTGTAGAGAATAGTATTTATGTCAAATTTAGAGTTGATTTGCACCGATTTGCTGTTAAGGTTCCGCGTACTGCTTTTCTTTTGTTGGCTTGAGTTATAGGCGTACGTGCATTAGTTTTAACTACAGTTTCTGTATCTATTTTCACTTCTATTTCAGTCTATTCATCGTGTTTTTGATTTGTTTTTTAAATCAATAAATGTAGCTCATCCCATAGCAATCCCATAATACTCGTTACTTACGAAATAGCTCAATTAAATGAGTAGTCAGTTCTTTCGACAATTTCATCGCGTAAATGACCCTACGTGAACAGAGCAAAGAAAAATCTAGCACAATCACTCCAGAATGAACAAGGCGATATGACTCCAACGGTTGCTGCTCGCGTAGGTACTATGCCAGAGAATGTTTCAATAACATGTTTTTAGGTGTAGATCAGTCGCGGTGCGGTTTTATAACTTTCTTTGATGTTTACCGACATCTGTTGGATAACATAAAACATGCTATATAACCAGAAAAATGTTATACAACACTGTGTTTTAAAACTTGTTTTTTTAAAATTTTGTAACAAGTTACAAAACTTTGTTATTTAACATGTTTTGTTACATAGTCTGGACCCGGCTTAACGGTAACTGCTTATAGGTAATACACTACAATTTCTGAATATTTTTTCTGAAATCTATCGAATGGTACCAAACACGACCCCCACGGAGGTGGGGGGGGGGTTACTTTAAAATCTTAAATAGGAACTCCTTTTTTTATTTCAGATTTGGATTCTTTGCGTAAAAATAAGCATCTTTTATTCGAAACGTTTTTTCTAATTACGGATAGGTGGCGCTATAATCGGAGAAAACGGGTGTTGGAAATGGAAAATTAAATTAAAATATGGAAAGTCCCCACTAAAATGGAAAATTTTACTTAACTTTTTTGGTTTTAGAACCTAATAATCACAACCCAATAGGTCCCCAAAGCGCTCGAGTGACTGCACATTTAGCATACTTTGCTCCCCTACTATATGTATTATAAATAATATGCGAAGTAATTATTAACCCAAACAACCATAATTCAACTTTTATTTACTAATAAAGAACTGGACGAAAGTGTCACATCAGCTTTTATGAAACACATGAATATTTACATAAAAAGGTATGTGATCTGCTTGAAATCGATATTCCCAAAATCATCTAAAAATTGTTTATACATAAGTACTTTGAGATTCTTGTATGAAATGTGAATACCGAAATACGATTAGGAATCTCCATTATGTAATTTTTAAATAATACATAATTCTTAGGAAATGAAAGGTATTATACAAACGTGTTAAAAAATACTACCTACTGAAATTTTTTGATGGCAATAAATGATGAATTGGTTTATCGAATTTATTTTTAAGGTGATACAGTAGCGATCAACAGGTAGCCAAAACGCGTTCCAAGATTGAGGCTGTAATTTTGAATATTTTTTCGAGATATTTGGCACACGTATTTATAATATAATAAAGAATGGCGGTACAGAGCCCAATTTGAAAAATATATTAATATGTGGAAATTACTCTGTAAATAAATACAATATTAAAAAAACGAGTCTGTACCGCCATTAAGAAGAACAAAAAAATACACTTTCTTCAAATAAACTTTTTTATCAGATGCCTAGATTTTGTGTCATTTTGGAACTACTAATGAAATAAAAAATTTTAGTAGTTCCAAAATGACACAAAATCTAGGCATCGGATAAAAAAGTTTATTTGAAGAAAGTGTATTATTTTGTTCTTCTTAGTGGCGGTACAGGCTCGTTTTTTTAATATCTATTGTATTTAATTACAGAGTAATTTCCACATATTAATATATTTTTTAAATTGGGCTCTGTACCGCCATTCTTTATTATATTACGAATACGTGTGCCACATATCTCGAAAAAATATTGAAAATTACAGCCGCAATCTTGGAACGCGTTTTCGCTACCTGTTGATCGCTACTGTTTCCTCTTAAGTAAAATATGTCATTTGGATATTTTTTTAAACTCGATAGATCCTAGGGACATGTCGGTAGATCGGTAGGATCATCACTTTTGGGAGTT
The DNA here is from genome assembly GCF_917563875.1 of Diabrotica virgifera virgifera. Lineage (NCBI taxonomy): Eukaryota > Metazoa > Arthropoda > Insecta > Coleoptera > Chrysomelidae > Diabrotica > Diabrotica virgifera. The sequence continues at coordinate 72,423,813 of NC_065452.1, read as the reverse complement.
TTGGGAATATCCCAATTGACAACGCAATATACACCGACGCCGTCTACAACGAGCGACGAATCAGAGATGCCAGATTGGGGTACTTTCGCCCATTTTTAGGGTAATTTGAAAGCACATGGGAAAATTTTTATAGATTGAATTGGTTGGGGAATTTTTCGGGAGGAAAATTGAGCAAACTGAATTGCAATATAAATGTATGTAACATATAACATTATATTAACATTATAACCTATCGAGTATATAAGAAGGAAGAGAGACAGACCCCGAAAATCTTTTAGAGATAAAATGGACGAAGCAATATTAGAAAAGAAACCTGCAGGACTGGAAAAACAGAAAGAACTGAAAATAACGGTCAAGTGAAATAATACAGGAAAAACTATGGAAATCCAGGGTGGTCAAGAAAAAACAGGATGTTTCTAAATAAATGCGACAAACTTTAAAGGGTAATTCTATATGAAAAAATAATGACAGTTTGCTCTATAAGCATATGTCAGCAAATACTTCGTTTCCGAGATATGGGGTGTTGACATTTTTCTTACAAACTGACGATTTCTTTATTGTTCTAAAACCGGTTCAGATATGCAAATGAAATTGGATGTGTTTTAAGAGGTAATTATTGCGCATTTTTTGACATAAAATTAATAATTTTATATCTACTGTTGAAATGGTGTGAATTTTTTTAAAGAAAAACATAGTACGCCACTGAGATATTTCAAATAACAAATCATTTTGGAATTACTCGTTCAATTTATGATATATACAAAAATCTATTATTCCTTTTTTTCATACGTCGTTCGTGCCGTTTTTATGCAAAAAGTGAAACGTCTTAACGCGTACAAAGTATTCGAAATAAATTTCTATATATTCATATTATGAAAAAGAACTTGTCAATTCTAATTCATATAGATATACCTGGTTTGTTTTTTTTTTATTTCAAATTACACACCCACGGACACACGACAATGTTGATAAAGCAAAGTTTACAGAACAGGAAGACAAAACTATTTAACCATTGAGGCTATAATGACAAGCAGCAGTATAATAATATCACTGACTATTCATAAATTTGTTGATACTTCGTAAATCTGATCTTCGTGTATTTTAAGTATGTATGTATAACATTGTAATACCATAAAAGTGATAGGTATTACCTGACAAATGACCTTTAAAAGCCATAACAATTTTTAGGTTGCATTATTTTTATTAGAGAATTTTTGTGAGCTAGAAATAGTTTTCTTATTGTTACAATTATTTAATATTAATTGTCTTAGGAGTAATCTTAGCCCAAAGATAATCTATAAAGTCCAAAAAAATAATGAATGTAAAAAATATTATATTTTTTTTTTGTTTAGCTAATGCCTCGACAACTAATGGCCATTGGCATGGTAGGTACGGTAATTTTGAACAGTTAGGTACCTAGTGTCATGTGTAAGTAGTGTGTGTTGAGTAAGCGCCTTGTTACTTTGCAATGTCGACGTCATTGTCTTTGCAAAGAGACGCTAATTGTATCCGAACGTCTGCGGTCCCTCCGGTGAGAACCGATCCCACGAGGACAGAAACTATATTCATTTATTAATTTATAATAAATGAAAAATTTCCGACCCTGGTGAGATTCGAACCCACAACCTTTCGTATTTTTTAGATCCACAGGCAGGCGCTCTTACCACTGAGCCACGGAGGGGGGTAAATATTATATTTATATATCAGCGTCTCTCAAAATTTGGCGCCCCCAAATTCTGGCGCCCCGGGCGGTCGCCCGGCTCGCCCGCCCCTTTATCCGGCGCTGCTTTAAGGCACTAGTGCTTTAAAATTTTTATGGCACTGCAATTCGTATTGATCGTATAGGCAATTTTGATGTAATGTCAAAAAAATATAAAAATGGAATGTCAGTCAAGTTCAAGTAAAAGTTTTTGTAGATATTGTCCTGTAATTACGTTTGTAGAAAAAATATTGCATGATATGTCTGTTAAAAAGTGCATTTTTAAGGCACTCATGTGAATTGCAGAACTCGCTGTCGCTCATTCTGCAAACTTTCACATGCGTGCCTTAAACGTGTACTTTTAACACTTATATCATAAATAACTATTGAAATACTGATTACAAAAATTTATAGTATTTTAAGCCTTTCTGAGAGCATATGCGCAAAAATTTCGCTCGAATTATTTTTAAATGCGTTCATTTTTTTCGAATACTGAGGAAACCTTAAATATTTTTAAAAAATTTAAACGCAGAAAGAAATATTACTGTATTATCCATGGTCGAAAGTCCTTGAGAACTTCTATAAATATTTATTTTAATAAGTCACAGGGGTGAAAAAAAATAGTCTGATTTTTAATTTTAAATATATCATTCAAAAGAAACTTTTTGTTCATTATAAGGGACTTTCTGCCCTCGGGAATAATGTAGTTTTCTATTTTGCGTTTAAATTTTTTTAAAATACCTATTAGTTATCTCAAGATTCGAAAAAAATAAATGCGTTTAAAAAGAACTCGACCGAAATTTTGCGCCTAGGCTCTCAAAAAGGATTAAAGTATTAAACATTTTTGTACTGTTTGAATTTATGCGACGATTGACGATCCACTGTTTTAAAGATTGGTTGAACAGATGTTGCCAGTTGTATGGTCCTCACTATGTGTATCGTAAGTTATTCAACAGGGCATAGAATATACATGGTTAGAAAATATACGCCAAAGTCAGCGCCTCTATGCGGAAAATATCTGAACTAAAAATTGATGTGGACCATACAAAGTGAGGTCCCACTTTTTTTTCTAAAAAAACAGTGTTTGCTATCAGTACATGTCTACGAAAAAGTCTTACATTGATTGACTAAGTGAGGTCCGTATACTGGACCTCACTTTGTACAGGACCTCACTTCAACCGCAGTTTCTTTTGATATGTGGCTCACTTCATACGCTGGGAGTAAATATATATATATATATATATATATATATATATATATATATATATATATATATATATATACATAGAAAAGAAAAATCATTGGCAAATAACTCGCAATGTGAATGTGAATACAAAATTAACAGTATAAAAAGATGGAATGCAACTGCAGACACGTGTTTCTGACTCATTAGTCGTCATCAGTACAGTATAGCCAAGTTAGAAGAATAATAGTTTAACTTGGAAAAAGATCACTCTTTATTAATTGTACTCGCTTACTTAACATCCTTTATATATATATATATATATATATATACAAGCTGTACGCTCCCGAGGAAGCTGAAGCTGTTTTCACTTGAAGATCCTTTTTGTGGGGGATCATCCCATTCTGACTTTGGTTTTACAATTGCTGGTGTGACTTCGCTGTTTCCACTACCTTTCTCCATTCTTCTCTCTCTCTGATTTTGCTTCCTATATTTCTAATTTCCATACTTCTTAAGTCTTCTTCCACTTGTTGTCTCCATCTGAGTTTAGGCCTGCCTCTGGTTCTTGTACCTGGTGGTATCCATTCGGTTATAACTCTTAACGGATTGTTCTTCTCTCTTCTCATTATGTGTCCATACCATCTAATTCTCTGTGCTTTTGTTGCTCTTACTATGTTCTCTTGACCCATCCATTCTTGTATTTCGTGGTTCATCCATTGCCTTGCATCCTCTTCGTTTTCCCTCTTTGGTCCCAGAGTTTTTCTCATAATTTTTCTCTCAAAAACTTTCAGCTGCTCTTCTTCTCTTGCTGTTAATGTGAATGTCTCCAAAGCATATAGCACTATTGGTCTTATGGTCGTTTTGTAGATTTTCATTTTTGTATTTCGGCTTATCTTCTTATCTTTGAAAATTTTTTTATTTCTGTAGAATGCTTTGTTTCCTGCTTGAATTCTTCTTTTCATATCTACACTTTCATTTCTTCTGTTGACTAATACTCCCAAATATTTGAATGTTTCAACCTCTTCGAAGCTGTGTGCGTCTATTGTCATTTCTGTCAGTTGCGTCTTCTTTTTTTACTTACATTCATGTATTTTGTTTCATTTTCATTTATTTCCAGTCCTCTTAGTTTGGATTCGTTTTCTATTTCTTGAAAGGTTTTCTTTAATGCCTTTTTATCTGTTGCTACTATGGTTATATCGTCCGCATATCCAATTATTTGTACTGTATTTTTATTTATAGTTCCTGCGTTTGACAACTTTTTTATTATCTTATCTAATGATAGAATAAATAGTACAGTTGAGAGCGCATCTCCTTGTCTTACTCCATTTTTAATTTTTATTATTTCTGTTCTCTCTCTTCCGGTGTCTATTGTTGCTTGGGAATCTCGCATTGTCATTTCTATCATTCTTATAATTTTATTTGGTATTTTGCTCTCTTGTAAGTCTTGGATCATTTTTTTTCTACTTAGTTTGTCAAAAGCCTGTTTAAAGTCTAGAAAAAGTATATGTGCTTCTCCGTCGTACTCGTATGTTTTCTCTATCGCTTGTTTTAATGTATGGATAGCATCTATCGTGGATCTTCCTTTTCTGAAACCGTACTGGTAGTCTCCTATGCTTTGTTCTGTGTATATTGTTAGTCTCTCTCTAATTATACCAGTCAGTACTTTATATGTTACATTCAGTAAATTAATTGCTCGGTAGTTTTTACATATCCTGTGGTCTCCTTGTTTTGGGATTGTCACAATAATTCCTTTCTTCCATTCTTCGGGCATTGTTTCCTTATTCCATATATTCTGTATTAGTTCATAAATCTTTCTGTATAGTGCTCCACCCCCGTATTTTATAAGTTCTGCACATATTCCGTCGTCTCCCGCTGTTTTCCCGTTTTTCAGTTTGCATATTGTATCTTTTACTTCTGTATAGGTCAATTCTTCTTCTTCACCTTGTTCCGGGTTCATTATTGTTTCTCTTTCTTCTTCTACATCCGTTTCTTGATACATTTCTTCGAAATTCTTCTGCCATGTTTCTGTTTCTATGGCTACATTAGCTGTCCGTTTTCTACTACCTAGCTTTAAGTATTGGTACAGTGGTTTTGAATTGTGTCTCCTATTTTCTGTTTCGATCTCGTTCATAATTTCGTCTACTTTTTTATTTTTCTTTGATTTAAACAATTTCTTTGTCTTTTTCCTTTGATCTTGGTATTTTTCTCGTTCCTCTTCTTTACCTGTGCTTAGCCATTTCAATCTTGTTTTATTCTTTTCGTCCACTGCTAGTTTGCACTCTTCGTCAAACCAATTGTTTCTTCTTTCTTTTTGCATTTTTCCAACTACTTTCTCTGCTGCAGTGTTTATTCCTTGTTTGATTTTTTTCCACTGCTCCTCCATTTCTTGTTCCTCCTTGAACTGCATCTCTACATTTACTTCTTTTACAAATCTTCTTTTTACTCCTTTATCTTTCAATTTATCTACGTCCCATCTTCCCTGTGTTTTTCGTCTTTCATTCTTTGTTGTTTTTATTTTACATTTTGCAATCACTAGCATATGGTCCGAATCGATGTTTGCCCCTCTGTGAGATCTCAAGTCATTTATCGACTGTTTGTGTGACTTTTTAATAAGTACATGGTCTATTTGATTCCCCTCCAGACTGCCTGGTCTCATCCATGTTATCTTGTGTATGTTTTTGTGTTTATATCTCGTGCTACTTATGTCCATGTTTAATGCCGCTGCTAAATTACATAATCTTTCTCCATTATTGTTTGTTGTGCTATGTAATGAGTTTTCCCCTGCAACCTCCCTAAAGCATTTTTCTTTACCTATTTGTGCGTTGAAATCGCCTATAATAATTAATATATCTTTTCCCGGGATTTTTTCGGCATTTTCTTCTAGTGTTTCATAGAACTGTTGTTTTATTAAGTCATCACTGTTTTCTGTGGGTGCATAGACATTTATTATGGACAACTTGTTCGGTTTGCTGTTTACTCTTATGTATGATAATCTTTGACTTATGGGTTTAAATTCCATAACTTTATGCCTCATTTCCCCTAACACAATAAAAGCAGTTCCTCCATATCCTTGTTTTTCTTCTCCAGCATACCATACTGTATAATTTTCTTTTTCGATTTTTCCATGTCCCCCCCACCTGGTTTCTTGAATTCCTGCAATATCTATATTGTATTGTTTCAACTGTGTCGCTAGCTCTTCCATTTTTCCTTCTTCTAGCAGTGTCCTGACGTTCCATGTTCCAATTTTTTTTGTCATTTTTTTAATTCTCTTCCTTTTTTTTGTATTTTTCTTATTATTTTGAATATACCGTGACTCATTTACCTCTTCGTTTGCATTATCCGTTTCCTTTTCATCCATCCATTCTCTTTTGTCTAGTTTTTTGGGACATTTTCAATTTCTATAAGTTTATTTTCTTTTGCATTCCATTTTAGCACTTTGTCATTTGTTTCTAATTTCTGGTATCTGATTTTTACTTTTGCTCCTTTGCTTCTCTGTTGTTTTGCTATGTCTCTGATTCCTTTTTGTATCTTTGCTTCCTTGAACGTCAGCGCTGCATCTATGTATATTTCTCTACAGTCTCTTGTGTATTTGAGTTTACCTTTTTCTTGCAGTATTTTCTGTTTGTCTTCCCAGCTCTTCGTTTCTATTATACATTTCTTGTATCCTATCTTAAACGCACTTTTAACTTCTATTTTCAGTTGCAGCTCTGTTTCCATCATTTTTTGTATGTTATCCCTTAGTCTAACTTCATCTTCCAGATCTACCTGAATTCCTGTTATGATTAATTTATTGCGTATTTATTCCTGTTATTCAAGGTCGTTGGGGGGGGGGGGACAAAAAATTCGCTTGGAAAAAAAATTAAAAATACTAATATACTGAAAAATAACACTAGCAACTTTTTCACGCTATTAGATATAACATTTCCAACTTTTATTTTTTAGATATACCATAGTATACAGTTAAGGAGATGTCAGTTATAATATAACCCATTAAAATAGTGCTACTTGTAAAATACCAGTCACGGAAATGTGGAGGGGAGAACTGTCGGCAGAAATATCGTAGCTTATTTCTTATTATTGGTCTTAGAAGGTTCTGTTTTTTTTTTTGGAAAGTGAGTCTCCATCTTTATTTCTGCTATGACTGTTTGTGCAACTGTGTTAACTAGCATTTATTTTCAAGATATCTAGATTTATTGCCTTTTCAACAAGTTTCTTGCACACAAAACACACCAATCGTTCTCCTCTGTATGAAACCGGCAAGCTCTCTTCCTTTACCTGTCATACTTTCGGGGTTGAAAGTTGAAATGCTAAAAACTAACTTCTTTGGCCTCTTCCGTTCTTTAAGGAGTAGCCCCAGCTTACTTTCCACATAGACGCTAACCCCTGTTTTCCCTATTCCTTCTCTCCATAGCTTTAGCAAGTTTTTTTACTGCCGGATGCCCTTTTTGACGCAAATTCTACTCCTTTATTGTTCTTTATTATATAAAATATAATCTATATTCATTCTTGTTGTCCTTTAGATTTTAAAGTCCATATTTTATTTTCTTATTAAATTTAACGTTATCATTTTTTTAGTGTGGCAGCTTCCAAAGACTTAATTGTGGGAAGTACATGTTTTAATCATAAGAATATCCATAAAGCAACTTGGATATCACCAAATGAAAATACCACAAATCAAATTGACCATATTATAATTGATAGAAGGCACTTTATAAATCTAATGGACGTCAGAAGTTACAGAGGCGCAAATATTGACTCAGACCATTTCATGGTAGGGGCCAAGTTACGACAAAGAAATTTCCAATGCCAAAAAAGAAAGGGGCACTAGACAAGTAAAATATAATTTACATAATATGCTAAATAATGAAAATATAGAGAAACAGTTCCAGTCACATATAAAATAAATTCTAGAACACGCTAGGGCAGTAGACTAGTGAAGCACGGAAATGTGGAACAACTGCAAGGAGGCTCTGAAATTAGCAGGCTAAAGCACATTGGGAATAACCCGAACCCAAGAAATAAACGACTGGTTCGACCAAGACGCTAAAAAATAACAGATGAGATGAACGAGGCATTTAGGACCATGCAACAATGGAAAACTAGGACAACAATAGATACATACAAAAACTTAAAGGAGAGAGGAAAAACGCATATGAGTCACGGATAAACAAGAAAGTTCTATCATCACATAAATATTATTAGAAAAAAATTCAAACCGAGAATCAACTATTGTAATGATAAGGAAGGTAACTTACTTACCAACAAATAGGATATCCTGTTACGATGGATAGGGCACTTTCGAGAGTTGCTGGAAGGAGAACCTACTAACAACATAGAGCTAGAATAACGAAATGAGGAACTCGTGGAACCCCCCTCGGTAGAAGAAGTGAAAATATCTATAGAAAAACTAAGGAATCACAATCTCCAGGAAGCGATGGCATCCCAGCAGAGTTATTTAAGCCAGGTGGAGAGCAAATCACCAAGGTGATGAGAGAAATTGTTTGTAAAATTTGGTCTGAGGAGCAAATGCCTGAAGAATGGAGTTTAGGCTTAATATGACCGTTACACAAAAAGGGAAACTAACTGGAATGCAATAACTACACCGCGGAGTAACTCTCCTAAATACAGCATACAAGATATTGTCACACATTTTACACGAGAGATTAAAGCCTTATACCGAAACGTTTCTAGAAGAATATCAGGCTGGATTCAGGCGTGGACGTTTAACCATTAACTAGATCTTTACACTACGACATATCCTCGAAAAAGCGCAAGAGTTTAACATAGATATGTACCATATCTTTGTCGATGTTAAAGCGGCATATGACAGTGTCTTAAGACCAAGTCTTTGCAACGCTACGAATGAGTTAGGAATTCCAAAAAAACTCATATGTTTGATTAAAGTGACAATGGCGAATATGCTATCAGCAGTAAAAATTCAAAACGACTCGTCAACCCCATTTGAAGTACGTAGGGGGTTAAGGCAGGGAGATGCGCTGGCGTGTCAGCTTTTTAATGTAGCCTTAGAAAAAGTTGTACGAGACGCTAATTTAGATAGCAGGGGAACAGTTAACAGTTAACATTTCTGTTATACGGCGTCTTGAGTAACCTCCTTGAATTAAAGTTATTGCCCAAGCAATTTGAATCGCTAAGAGATACACTCTGCGCTTTCGGCGCCTTCCAAGCACATCAAAATCCATCATTAACACGTAACAATTTTAACGTAAATATCGACAGAATTTCAATAATGGAATAAATGTGATTCCAAAATTATATCAAGTTTGGCTTTTTACCGAATATAAGAAAAACGAAGACGAGAAACTTGTTTTTTTCTTCCATTTATAAAAACTTTATGTGTCTACTAGGTGGACGCACATTTTTAAGTTCCTACCTAATGAAATAAACAATTTACAATAAATTAAGTTAGTGGCTCCTTTTTCGTTTTGATCAGTGTGTGTCCGTTTTGGGTAGGTCGATATATTTTATCGCATACCTTTTTGTCCCTAATTTTTAGGCATTTTTGATACTTGATGAATACATTATGAGGTACTCCAGTACTAATAGTTACTTTTGCTTTAAGTCGGTAAAATACACCGAGTTTTTCTGAAAATTTTTTTCAAATTCAAAAAACTAAAAAATTTCAAATCGATTTTTTTAGAAAACAGTGCATTTTACCGACTTAAAGTAAGAGTATCTTTAAGTATCAGAATGCCCCATAATTTAATAATCCAGTGTCAAAAATGTTTGGAAGTTAAAGACAAAAAAGTTATGTGATAAAATAACCGTTCCCATACCCAAAACGGACGCCTATGACTGGTACTAGAAAATCCTAATTAATGGAATCGGTTTATCTCCGGAAGATACATAAGCGTACCGGTTTTCGTTTTTCTAAATAGAAGCGTTCTATACATATTCTTAAAATTATCTGGGAAATCTTCGGTCTTCGTTTGTCGGGAGAGTTTCTGGATATCCTGTATGCAACATTGACGCCAACTTTTATTGAAACGTGAAGATTTCATATTAACCACTTTATATTACCTAATAATTAATTTAAAACATGTAAAAATAAATAATGAACATTACCTACTTATTTAAAATGCATGTGCGCTCATCGTTTGACATTGAAAACATCCTCAAAGCTAGTTCAGCCTAAATCCACGTCATGTCGTCATTGTGACTTAAAATGGTCTTAAAAATTATGTTAGTGTAAAAGGTCTAACGTATCGGGCAACTCTAAATGCCATAGTGCCTCAACATGTGAGAGTAAACATTAATTTTTTTATTTTAATTACTACAATAAAAAAATATGACGTTATATTAAACCCAATCTAACAAATTACAACATTTTAATAGCTGATCGGGGTTTGACTATTCAAACCCCGATTTCATAAAATTAAATTTCGACTTTTAAGACTAATTTAGTGTCTCCTAGGTTTGACTAGTCAAAGGCCGAAACTGTAATCTATTTCGGGCTTTGACTAAGATCGTCAGTCAGACCTGAGGATTGCCTAGTCAAACCTAGGAGTACCCGAAATTCGGGCTTTCACTATAACATATTTACATACTCGACAAAAGTAGGGTCTAGGACATTTCGGCGTCGCCGTTTCGGCGTGGCCATTTCGGCGTGGCCGTTTGGGCGTAGAGCCGTTTCGGCGTAGGCCGTTTCGGCGTCGGCCATTTCGGCGTCAGAGATTTTATTTTAGTTGACTAAATACCTACATTGGAGTCTATTAGTAAGACATTATTTTGAAAAAAATCTTTTAATATAGTTATTTAAGTAGATACATTGGAGTCCATTGATCACAAAATTTTAATATTAATGGTAGATTTGTATATGTCAATTTTATACTTATGTGTGTGTGCTTGTTATTTAGCTCATAGTTAATGTAATATCTGTAATTGGCTTCTAGCTGTAGATATTATATATAAATAAATGAATAAACAAGATTTTGGAAAAATGAATATTTTATTTTAGTTATTATTTACATGTTATAATTAGATATGTGCTAGTCCAATTAAAAATTCTGAAACATTTATACTTACATACAAGACATTTATATTTAACCTACAAAACTTATTCACGAAATATTAATTAAAATAAAGTACCTACTTACATATTATAATTATGTGCTAGTCCTCTTAAAAATTCTAAAACATCCCCGTTTGCATCAAAATTTCCCACAAGCCGTGAAATGCGATCATCTGCGTCTCTGTATTTTCTTAATTTCAATGGTGGGAGATTACCTGCCACAAGTTGCTCGAAATAGACATCTCGACCTTTCTGCACCTGACGCAGGCCATCTATAAATTTCCATATGGTTGGATGATCTGCTCCCAATTCCATCTTGAGTCTTCTATGGGCGGCCTCAGCGTGATTATTTGTCCGGTCTTCTCCATCCAGAGTTCTCTGGTAGAGGTTCCACATCCTTTGGGGAAATAAACTTGGTCTTCTGCCATTTCCTCTTCTGTTCATACGTCCAATATAGTAGTCTTCAAACCAGTCTACAAGTGGTTGGTGTTCAGCAGGTAGAGCTGTGACCATTAATGTTAAAATTGTGTGACCAATGAACTCCAATGTATTTAAATAACTATATTAAAAGATTTTTTTCCAAAAAATTGCCTGACCAATAAACCTCAATGTAGGTATTTAGTCAACTAAAATAAAATTTCTGACGCCGAAATGGCCGACGCCGAAACGGCCTACGCCGAAACGGCCTACGCCGAAACGGCTCTACGCCCAAACGGCCACGCCGAAATGGCCACGCCGAAACGGCGACGCCGAAACGTCCCATTCCGACAAAAGTACGTTGGTAAATTAGAAGTTTTCATTATCCCCGGATGTTTCTACAAATTTCAGCCGCGTATAAATATTTTATTATGAGATATTATACATTTCTCAAATAAATTTAGATTAAACGCTTCTATTAACTAAGTATAAATTAAACTTTTGTGGTTTTATTCATATACAAAAAAATGATACAAATAAAATAAATATATAAAATTTTAATCTCTTTATAATGCAGTTACACATATTTCATGTTTTGTACGGTCTTATTATTTATTTGCAATTTGGCTGCGTCCGTTTATGAATTTTTGAATAGATGTTAAAAGTTTAACAGTTAATAAAAATACTGCTTTTGGTAAGCGATTCAACAAAAATGATTTTTTGCGATTACTGAAAAATAAACCTTTATTGTTTGTTTTTGTAACGTGAATAATTCTGGATATATGCTATTTATTTCGAATACATTTTGATGGATTATGAGAGGCATAAAACGTCGGTAAAGCAAACAATCATAACGCACTTTATTTTTTTTAGATTTTTAATTTCATTTTACTTCGAGTTTATAAAAATAATATCTAACCTCCTATATAAAGAGTTATATTCAATTTATTTAATTGGAAACCGCTTACTCGTTTTCTCTGTCGTCTTTTTAACGATCTAACAACGGTGTTCTTTACCAAATATTGACCTAAGATGATTTGATTAATTTTGATGCTATTATAATATTTTTATATTGTTACTAATTTTGTTCTGATCCATTACTAACGAATAAAGACTCTCATAGAAGGTTAAAGCTTATGGAGACGATTGCTCAATTTAAAATGTTCATAATTATATTTATAAAAAGGTGTGTGGTCTTGTTGATAGAGGTGCTGGGAAATCACGAGATGTTTAATCTTACGAATCTGGGATCGATATTCACATCGATTTTTGTTAATTTTTGTTATACCGTTTTATTTTTATATTACACATTTTTATGCTAATTTAAAAAAATAAGAAATTCATAGATATCCATAAAATATTATTGATTTTTTCTAGTCAACCATAACCAAATTATCGTAAGTACTGTTAATAATAATAATAATAACTTATATAATATAATATATAATATAACTCTTAATAAATAATAAAGACTGCTCGGAAAGATCGAATTATTACAAAGGGATATTGGTATAGTCACAGAATACATACGAGGTGTAACAAGTAGAAAAGTCATCAGAAGAGCTGAAGAAATAATGCTGACTACCGCAAGACACTCAAGATATGATCCAGAAGACAACACAGCCCATCAGTGTCTGGATACATTAAAACAAAAGCTCTCCGTTTATTCAGGGCGACTAAGGAGGTACAAAGTTAGTAACAACCGCAAAAGCGACAATGCTCTTTTTGAAAGTTCTGAAAAGGCGTTCTATCTTCTAAATTCATGAGTTTTGGGGAAATCAACTTTCCACGCCAGCTGCTCTTAACAACAATGCTGGATGGATAGAAGATACGACACAGAACTGCCAACACTAAATTACCACCCTTTACGAACCCTTCACTACTGAAGAAGTCTCAAATACCATCAAAGAGCTTCATAACTGGAAATATCCTGGTCCAGACGGAGTTCAAAACTTTTGGCTCAAGAAGTTTTGGAGTGTTCATGAATGCTTATCAACACTAATTAATCATGTTATTTCTAATCCGCAGGATATACCATCATTCCTAACTGAGGGAACCACTTATTTAATTCCGAAGGATCAAAATAACACCCAAGATCCTGCCAAATACCGCCCAATTACTTGTCTTCCAACTTTGTATAAATTGGTCACATCCTGTGTAGCCCAGCGTATCTACCAACACTGTGCTCTGAACAATATCATAGAGCCTCAACAGAAAGGATGCGCTAAGAGTTCCATGGGTTGCAAAGAACAACTCATCATCGACTCAGTCATTTCTAACCAGGCATATTCCAAAAAGAGAAATCTTTTTACTGCCTTCATTGATTACAAGAAGGCCTTTGATTCAGCGCCGCATGAATGGCTTATAGATATATTGAGAATATATAAAGTCGATGATAATATAGTGACCTTTTTAGAACATATAATGACGGAGTGGAAGACTAGAATTCACCTTCAAATACCTGGTGAAAATAACATCGAAACTGAAAATATCGCAATCAGCCGGGGCCTGTTTCAAGGAGATTCGTTGAGTCCACTGTGGTTCTGTCTAGCTATGAATCCACTATCTCAGCTATTGAACTCCACAGACGCAGGTTTTAGCATCAAAAGTAACAAGAATGTGGTGGCGAAGCTTAATCATTTATTGTATATGGATGATTTGAAATTAATGGCTTCCACTCGAAACCAACTCGATGAGATGCTAAAAATTGTAGAAACTTTTTCTAATGATATTAGCATGCACTTCGGACTAGACAAGTGCCGTATTTTAAATATAGTCAGAGGAAAAGTACAGCCCGGAGGACTCGATATGCAAAATGGCCAGAACATCGTGGCCATGGGTGAAAACGATATGTATAAATATCTTGGAGTATAGCAGGCGCGGAGAATTGACCATAAACAAATGAAAACAGAGATAACTACTGAGTTTATGCGAAGGGTAAAACAGTTGCTTCGCTCAAACCTTAATAGTAGAAATGTGTTTAAGGCACTAAACACCTACGCATGTTCCGCGCTTAGCTATTCATTTGGCATTGTTAAGTGGACAAAAACGGACATAGAAAATCTTCAGCGAAAAGTAAGAACGCACCTCACAAAGGCACAAAAACACCATCCAAAAAGTGCAGTAGAAAGAACGACATTACCACGGAATTTAGGAGGAAGAGGACTTATGGATATAGGTGAGCAATTAGTCAAACAAATTGCTAATTAAAGATCTTATTTTCAGATGCAGGCTGAAACATCTACTCTACATCGCGCTATCTGCGCAGTAGATGACACAACAACGATAAAACTGAGGGAAGCAGAACTGTGCATAAACCACCTTACTAAGGACGAAAAAGTGCGCGCCTGGATGGGTAAACCTCTGCACGGGCGACATCCCAATGAGGTCAGCCAAGATTATGTCGACAATATAGCGTCGAACTACTGGTTGACATCAGGAAAGATGTTCCCTGAAACGGAAGGTTCATTACTGGCCATTCAGGATCAGGTTATACCAACTAGAAATTACCTGAAATATATCATCAAAGACCCTCATGTTCAAAACGACAGATGCCGATATGGATGTCGAACCCAAGAAACCATCCAACATCTTACAGGGGGCTGCCAGGCATTTGCTGCAACTGAGTACAAGGAACGGCATGACGCAGTGGGAAAAATCCTTCATCAGGAGATAGCTATCAAGCTGGGACTTCTCCAAACCGACCATCTCCCATATTATCAATACGTCGCTGAGAGTATGCTTGAGGATGGCAACTACAAGCTATACTGGGACCGCACTGTGCTCACAGACCAAACAGTGGCGCATAATAGACCAGATCTCGTATTAGTCAATAAATTAACGAGACAAACAACCCTCATTGATGTGGCGATTCCTAACAACAATAAGCTACATACTAAATTTACTGAAAAGATCGCCAAGTACAGAGATCTGGAAATTCAAATACGGAGACAATGGAGAATGCAAAGTACCCAGACGATACCGATTATTATGTCTACTACTGGAGTCATTCCTAAGACCCTCCTCGAAAGCATAAAAAGGCTGGATCTTAATGAACATCTTTATAAGACCATGCAGAAAGCAGTACTACTCGCAGCGGCCAGATGTGTACGAAAATTTTTGGGAGATAGACCTGCATACCAAGTCACCTAGGGCTCGATAACACGGAAAGAGTCCCACCAGAGCTCAATCCTTGTGATACGCTAGGTATCTGGAATAAGTCAATTTTCCCCTTAGAGGGAGTGTGAGCCGTATGGCTAAATCTGGATAATAATAAAAAACTCCTGTGGGAGTTTTTTGTCAGTTCTTCTATCAGGCGCGGCCCCCTGCGAATGGGGGATGCTTTCTGGGTATTCGTAGCGCCAATACCCAGAGAGTAGCAGGGATACTTGCCGTGGAACAAAAATTGACACCTGGCAGTAGGTATAAAATGCACACCCATGAGAATGGATATAAATAATTTATGTTTAGGATCGCTGCCTGGGGATCGCCAGGGCACGTCTGGAGCCGGCGCTGGACGTGACAGCATGCGGGACGTCGGTGGCAGGGTGTTGAGGAGGCGGGCCCCTGTCATACAATCAGCTACAGCCCAACCACAACCACAACCACAAGCGAGCCAAACAACAACAAGAGCTCCACCCGCCGAAGGTGCTGCGCTGGATCATCAGCCGGCGCTCACTCAAGCGGGACGACCGAGGCAGCGCATGAAATGGACAGTGTCCATTAATGAAAACATTTTGCGCTTCTATTACAAGGTGACAAACCTCGGTCAAGAAACAATCGGCTACCGACGACAGCTGTATGCCGAATTTTGCAGGACGTACCCAGATATTCAAGTATCGGAGCAAAGAGTATCAGATCAATACCGGGTAATCATAAGGAACAACCTTATCCCAGAGACTAGACCCAATTCGATCAAAAGCGAAGTCGAACGGGAGATTAATAACCAAGAACAAGTTTTAGATCAAGTCCCTAATGAAATCCTCGATGAGCAGACTCCTGAGATTCCCATGCCAGAAACTCAACCTGATAATACACAGCAGGAAAACAACGAGTTGCGCGATAGTCTAGCAAACGAAATGGCTCGTGCCGTACAAGAGTTTAATGGAACAAACCCACTTAGCAGGCCACCGCTACCACGAATAAACTCTTGTAAGAAACTAGGTACGCTGTTACAAATTGTGAACACTGAAGTCCTACCCAACTATGTCGTAGAAGCTCACACGTTGGAATATTTGCATATGCTAATCTACTGTGCAGCAACAGCAATTGCTAATGTAATGGGCGTTAAGATCAGAACACGACGGGTTACTAATAACGAAAGAACTGGTAACAGAATTGCACCCTGGGAAAAAAGACTGCTCGGAAAGATCGAATTATTACGTAGGGATATTGGTATAGTCACAGAATACATACGAGGTGTAACAAGTAGAAAAGTCATCAGAAGAGCTGAAGATATAATGCTGACTACCGCAAGACACTCAAAATATGATCCAGAAAACAACACAGCCCATCAGTGTCTGGACACATTAAAACAAAAGCTCTCCATTTATTCAGGACGACTAAGGAGGTACAAAGTTAGTAACAACCGCAAAAGCGACAATGCCCTTTTTGAAAGTTCTGAAAAGGCGTTCTATCGAAAACTCAATTCCGCTGTAGAACGTGTCGATAAGACTTACCCAAGCCAAGAAGAAATTCATGAGTTTTGGGGAAATCAACTTTCCACGCCAGCTGCTCTTAACAACAATGCTGGATGGATAGAAGAAACGACACAAAACTGCCAACACTACATTAACACCCTTTACGAACCCTTCACTATTGAGGAAGTCTCAAATACCATCAAAGAGTTTCACAACTGGAAATCTCCTGGACCAGACGGAGTTCAAAACTTTTGGCTCAAGAAGTTTTGGAGTGTTCATGAATGCTTATCAACACTAATTAATCATGTTATTTCTAATCCGCCGGATATACCATCATTCCTAACTCAGGGAACCACTTATTTAATTCCAAAGGATCAAAATAACACCCAAGATCCAGCCAAATACCGCCCAATTACTTGTCTTCCAACTTTGTACAAATTGGTCACATCCTGTGTAGCCCAGCGTAACTACCAACACTGTGCTCTGAACAATATCATAGAGCCTCAACAGAAAGGATGCGCTAAGGGTTCTATGGGTTGCAAAGAACAAATCATCATCGACTCAGTCATTTCTAACCAGGCATATTCCAAAAAGAGGAATCTTTTTACTGCCTTCATTGATTACAAGAAGGCTTTTGATTCAGTGCCGCATGAATGGCTTATAGATATATTGAGAATATATAAAGTAGATGATAATATGACCTTTTTAGAGCATATAATTACGGAGTGGAAGACTAGAATTCACCTTCAAATACCTGGTGAAAATAACATCGAAATTGAAAATATCGCAATCAGCCGGGGCCTGTTTCAAGGAGATTCGTTGAGTCCACTGTGGTTCTGTCTAGCTATGAACCCATTATCTCAGCTACTGAACTCCACAGACGCAGGTTTTAGCATCAAAAATAACAACAATGTGGTGGCGAAGCTTAATCATTTATTGTATATGGATGATTTGAAATTAATGGCTTCCACTCGAAACCAACTCGATGAGATGCTAAAAACTGTAGAAACTTTTTCTAATGATATTAGCATGCACTTCGGACTAGACAAGTGCCGTATTTTAAATATTGTCAGAGGAAAAGTACAGCCCGGAGGATTCGATATGCAAAATGGCCAGAACATCGAGACCATGGGTGAAAATGATATGTATAAATATCTTGGAGTAAAGCAAGCGCGGAGAATTGACCATAAACAAATGAAAACAGAGATAACTACAGAGTTTATACGAAGGGTAAAATAGCTGCTTCGCTGACACCTTAATAGTAGAAATTTGTTTAAGGCACTAAACACCTACGCATGTTCCGCGCTTAGCTATTCATTTGGCATTGTTAAGTGGGCAAAAACGGACATAGAAAATCTTCAGCGAAAAGTAAGGACGCACCTCACAAAGGCACAAAAACACCATCCAAAAAGTGCTGTAGAAAGAACGACATTACCACGGAATTTAGGAGGAAGAGGACTTATGGATATAGGTGAGCAATTAGACAAACAAATTGCTAGAAAAGCAAAGATCTTATTTTCAGATGCAGGCTGAAACATCTACTCTACATCGCGCTACCTGCGCAGTAGATGACACAACACCGATAAAACTGAGGGAAGCAGAACTTCGCATAAACCACCTTACTAAGGACGAAAAAGTGCGCGCCTGGATGGGTAAACCTCTGCACGGGCGACATCCCAATGAGGTCAGCCAAGATTATGTCGACAATATAGCGTCGAACTACTGGTTGACATCAGGAAAGATGTTCCATTCAGGATCAGGTTATACCAACCAGAAATTACCTGAAATATATCATCAAAGACCCTCATGTTCAAAACGACAGATGCCGATATGGATGTCAAGCCCAAGAAACCATCCAACATCTTACAGGGGGCTGCCAGGAATTTGCTGCAACTGAGTACAAGGAACGGCATGACGCAGTGGGAAAAATCCTTCATCAGGAGATAGCTATCACGCTGGGACTTCTCCAAACCGACCATCTACCATATTATCAATACGTCCCTGAGAGTATGCTTGAGGATGGCAACTACAAGCTATACTGGGACCGCACTGTGCTCACAGACCAAACAGTGGCGCATAACAGACCAGATCTCGTATTAGTCAATAAATTAACGAGACAAACAACCCTCATTGATGTGGCGATTCCTAACAACAATAATCTACGTACTAAATTTACTGAAAAGATCGCCAAGTAGAGAGATCTGGAAATTCAAATACGGAGACAATGGAGAATGCAAAGTACCCAGACGATACCGATTATTATGTCTACTACTGGAGTTATTCCGAAGACCCTCCTCGAAAGCATAAAAAAGCTGGGTCTTAATGAACATCTTTATAAGACCATGCAGAAAGCAGTACTACTCGCAACGGCCAGATGTGTACGAAAATTTTTGGGAGATACACCTGCATACCAAGTCACCTAGGGCTTGATAACACGGAAAGAGTCCCACCAGAGCTCAATCCTTTTGATATCGTAGGTATCTGGGATGAGTCAATTTTCCCATAGAGGGAGTGTGAGCCGTATGGCTAAATCTGGTAAATAATAATAATGCCTGGATACATTAAAACAAAGACTCTCAGTTTATTCAGGACGACTAAGAAGGTACAAAGTGAGTAACAACCGAAAATCCGACAATGCCCTTTTTGAGACTGCTGAGAAGGCGTTCTATCGAAAACTCAATTCCACCGTAGAAAATCTCGATAAGTCTTATCCAAGCCAAGAAAAAATTCATGAGTTTTGGGGAAATCAACTTTCCACACCAGCTGCTCTTAACAACAATGCTGGATGGATAGAAGATACGGCACAGAACTGCCAACACTACACCACGACTCCCTACGAACCCTTCACCACTGAAGAAGTCTCAAATATCATCAAAGAGCTTCATAACTGGAAATCTCCTGGACCAGACGGAGTTCAAAACTTTTGGCCCAAGAAGTTTTGGAGTGCTCATGAATGCTTATCGACACTAATTAATTATGTTATTTCTAATCCGCAGGATATACCATAATTCCTAACTCAGGGAACCTCTTATTTAATACCGAAGGATCAAAATAACACCCAAGATCCAGCAAAATACCGCCCAATTACTTGTCTTCCAACTTTGTATAAATTGGTCACATCCTGTGTAGCCCGGCGTACCTACCAACACTGTGCTCTGAACAATATCATAAAGCCTCAACAGAAAGGATGCGCTAAGGGTTCCTTGGGTTGCAAAGAACAACTTATCATCGACTCAGTCATTTCTAATCAAGCATATTCCAAAAAGAGGAACCTATTTACTGCATTTATTGATTACAAGAAGGCCTTTGATTCAGTGCCGCATGAATGGCTTATAGATATATTGAGAATATATAAAGTCGATGAAAATATAGTGACCTTTTTACAACATATAACGACAGAGTGGAAAACTAGAATTCACCTTCAAATACCTGGTGAAAATAACATCGAAACTGAAAATATCGCAATCAGCCGGGGCCTGTTTCAAGGAGATTCGTTGAGTCCTCTGTGGTTCTGTCTAGCTATGAACCCACTATCTCAGCGATTGAACTCCACAGATGCAGGTTTTAGCATTAAAAATAACAACAATGTGGTGGCGAAACTTAATCATTTATTGAACATGGATGATTTGAAATTAATGGCTTCCACTCGAAACCAACTCCTTACTAAATAAACCACCTTACTAAGGACGAAAAAGTGCGCGCCTGGATGGGTAAACCTCTGCATGGGCGACATCCCAACGAGGTCAGCCAAAGTTATGTCGACAATATAGCGTCGAACTACTGGCTGACATCAGGAAACATGTTCCCTGAAACGGAGGGTTTATTACTGGCCATTCAGGATCAGGTTATACCAACCAGAAATTACCTGAAATATATCATCAAAGACCCTCATGCTCAAAACGACAGATGCCGATATGGATGTCAAGCCAAAGAAACCATCCAACATCTTAAAGGGGGCTGCCAGGCATTTGCTGCCACTGAGTACAAGGAACGACATGACGCAGTGGAAAAAATCCCTCATCAAGAGATAGCTATCAAGCTGGGACTTCTCCAAAGAGACAATCTCCCGTATTATCAATACGTCCCTGAGAGTATGCTTAAGGATGGCAACTACAAGCTATACTGGGACCGCACTGTGTTCACAGACCAAACAGTGGCACATAATAGACCAGATCTCGTACTAGTTAATAAATTAACAAGACAAACAACACTAATTGATGTGGCGATACCTAACAACAATAATCTACGTAGTAAATTTACTGAAAAAATCGCCAAGTACAGAGGTCTAGAAATTCAAATACGAAGGCAACGGAGAATGCAAAATACCCAGACGATACCGATTATTATGTCTACTACTGGAGTCATTCCGAAGACCCTCCTCGAAAGCATAAAAAATCTGGGTCTGAATGAACATCTTTATAAGACCATGCAGAAAGCTGTACTTCTCGCGACGGCCAGATGCGTACGAAAATTTCTGGGAGATACACCTGCATACCAAGTCACCTAGGGCTCGATAACACGGAAAGAGTCCCAACAGAGCTCAATCCTTTTGATACCGTAGGTATCTGGGATGAGTCCCTTTTCCCCTTAGAGGGAGTGTGAGCCGTGTGGCTAAATCTGAAATATAATCATTTTGCCGTACCAGAGTTTAATGGAACAAATCCACTTAGCAGACCACCGCTACCACGAATAAACTCTTGTAAGAAACTAGGTGCCCTGTTAGAAATTGTGAACACTGAAGTCCTACCCAATTATGTCGTAGAAGCCCACACATTGGAATATCTGCATATGCTAATCTACTATGCAGCAACAGCAATTGCCAATGTAATGGGCGTTAAGATCAGAACACGACGGGGTACTAATAACGGAAGGACTGGTAACAGAATTGCACCCTGGGAAAAATGACTTCTCGGAAAAATTGAATTACTGCGTGGGGATATTTGTCAAGTCACAGAATATATAAGAGGTGTAACAAGTAGAAAAGTCATTAAGAGATCTGAAGAAATAATGCGGAGCACTGCAAGACACTCGAGATACGATCCAGAAAATAACACAATTCAACAGTGTCTGGATACGTTAAAACAAAAACTCTCCATCTGTTCAGGACGATTAAGAAGGTATAAAGTTAGTAACAACCGAAAATGTGAAAATGCACTTTTTGAGAACTCTTAGAAGGCGTTCTACCGAAAACTCAATTCCACCGTAGAAAGTGTCGACATGTCTTACCCAAGCCAAGAAGAAATTCATGAGTTTTGGGGAAATCAACTTTCCACACCAGCTGCTTTTAACAACAATGCTGGCTGGATAGAAGATACGACGCACAACTGTCACCACTACGTCACTGCTAACTACGAACCATTCACGACTGAACAAGTCTCAAATGTCATCAAAGAGCTTCTTAACTGGAAATCTCCTGGACCAGACGGAGTTCAGAACTTCTGGCTTAAAAAGTTTTGGAGTATTCATGAATGCTTATCAGCATTAATTAATCATGTTATTTCTAATCCGCAGGAACTACTATCATTTCTAACTCAGGGAACTACTTATTCAATACCCAAGGATCAAAATAACATACAAGATCCATCCAAGTACCGCCCAATTTCTTGTCTTCCAATTTTGTATAAATTGGTCGCATCCTATGTAACCCGGCGTATCTACCAACACTGTGCTCTAAACAATATCATAGAGCCTCAACAGAAAGGATGCGCTAAGGGTTCCATGGGTTGCAATGAACAGCTTATCATCGACTCAGTCATTTCTAACCAGGCATTCACTAAAAAAAGGAACTTTTAACTGCTTTTATTGACTATAAAAAGGCCTTTGATTCAGTACCGCATGAATGCTAATAGATATATTGAAAATATACAAAGTCGATGATAACATATTGACCTTTTTAAGGCATCTAATGAGAGATTGGAAGACCAAAATTCACCTTCAAACACCTGGTGAAAACAATATCGAAACCGAAAATATTGCAATCAACCGGGGTCTATTTCAAGGAGACTCGTTGAGTCCATTGTGGTTCTGTTTAGCTTTGAACCCCCTTTCCCTGCTATTAAACTTCACTGACTCAAGATTTAGCATTAAAAGCAATAATACTGTGGTAGCGAAGCTCAATCACCTGTTGTATATGGATGATTTGAAATTAATTGCTTTCACTCTAGAACACCTAGAAGAGATGCTAAAAAGTGTAGAAACATTCTCTAATGATATTAGTATGCAGTTCGGTCTAGAAAAGTGCCGTGTTTTGAATATAGTCAGAGGAAAGGTACAGCCGGGTGGATTCGATTTGCAAAATGGCCAGAACATCGAGGCCATGGGCGACAACGATATGTACAAATATCTTGGAGTAAAGCAGGCGCGGAAAATTGACCATAAGCAAATGAAAACTGAGATAACTACTGAGTATATAAGAAGGGTAAATCTGCTTCTTCGTTCACAGCTTAACAGTAAAAATTTGTTTAAGGCACTAAACACCTACGCTTGTTTCGCGCTTAGCTATTCATTTGGTATTGTTAAGTGGACAAAAACGGATATAGAAAATCTTCAGCGAAAAGTACGAACACACCTCACAAAGGCACAAACACACCAGCCTAAAAGTGCAGTAAAACGAACAACATTACCCTTGTATTTAGGAGGAAGGGAACTTATGGATATAGGTGAGCAATTAGATAAACAAATTGCTAATTTAAGAACTTATTTTCAGATGCAGGCTGAGATATCTACTCTACACCGCGCAATTTGCGCAGTACATGACACAACACCGATCAAACTGAGGGAACCAGAAATGCGCATAAATCACCTTACTAAGGACGAAATACTGCGCACCTGGATGGGTAAGCCTATGCACGGGCGACATCCCAATGAGGTCAGCCAAGACTATGTCGACAATACAGCGTCGAACTATTGGTTGACATCAGGAAAGATGTTCCCTGAAACGGAGGGTTCATTACTGGCCATTCAGGATCAGGTTATACCAGCCAGACGTTACCTGAAATATATCGTCAAAGACCCTCAGGTTCAAAACGACAGATGCCGATATGGATGTCAAGCCCAGGAAACTATCCAACATATTACACGGGGCTGCCAGGCATTTGCTGCAACTGAATACAAGGAACGGCATGACGCAGTGGGAAAATCCTTCATCAAGAGACAGCTAACAAGCTGGGACTTCTCCAAAAGGACCGTCTCCCATATTATCAATACGTTCCTAAGAGTATGCTTGAGGATGGCAACTACAAGCTATACTGGGACCGCACTGTGTTCACAGACCAAACAGTGGCCCTTAATAGGCCAGATCTCGTACTAGTTAATAAATTAACAAGACAAACAACACTAATTGATGTGGCGATCCCTAACAACAATAATCTACGTCGTAAATTTACTGAAAAGATCGCCAAATATAGAGATCTGGAAATTAGAATACGGAGACAATGGAGAATGCAGAGTACCCAGACGATACCTATTGTCATGTCTACTACTGGAGTCATCCGAAGACCCTCCTCGAAAGCATAAAAAAGCTGGGTCTCAATGAACATCTTTATAAGACCATGCAGAAAGCTGTACTACTTGCGACGGCCAGAAGTGTACGAAAATTTTTGGGAGATACACCTGCATTCCAAGTCACCTAGAACTCGATAACACAGAAATAGTCCCACCAGAGCTCAATCCTTTTGATACCGTAGGTATCTGGGATGAGTCAATTTTCCCCTTAGAGGGAGTGTGAACCGTATGGCTAAAAATTGAATAATAATTTATTCACCAGAATTTTATATTTATATTTATTCACCAGAAACTCAACCTGACAATACACAGCAGGAAAAAAACGAGTTGCGCAATAGTCTAGAAAATGAAATGGCTCGTGCCGTACAAGAGTTTAATGGAACAAACCCACTTAGCAGACCACCGCTACCACTAATAAACTCTTGTAAGGAAGTTGGTGCGCTGTTACAAATTGTGAACACTGAAGTCCTACCCAATTATGTCGTAGAAGCCCACACGTTGGATTATCTGCATATGCTAATCTACTGTGCAGCAACAACAAATGCCAATGTAATGGGCGTTAAGATCCGAACACGAGGGAGTACTACTAACGGAAGGACTGGAAACAGAATTGCTCCCTGGGAAAAAAGACTTCTCGGAAAGATTGAATTACTGCGTAGCGATATTGGTCAAGTCACGGAATATATAAGAGGTGTAACAAGTAGAAAAGTCATAAAGAGAGCTGAAGAAATAATGCGGAGCACTGCAAGACACTCGAGATACGATCCAGAAAATAACACAACCCAACAGTGTCTGGATGCATTAAAACAAAAACTCCCCGTCTATTCAGGACGATTAAGAAGGTATAAAGTTGGTAACAACCGAAAATGTGACAATGCACTCTTTGAGAACACTGAGAAGGCGTTCTACCGAAAACTCAATTCCACCGTAGAAAGTGGCGACAAGTCTTACCCAAGCCAAGAAGAAATTCATGAGATTTGGGGAAATCAACTTTCCACACCAGCTGCTTTTAACAACAATGCTGGCTGGATAGAAGATACGACGCACAACTGTCACCACTACTTCACTGCTAACTACGAACCATTCACGACTGAAGAAGTCTCAAATGTCATCAAAGAGCTTCATAACTGGAAATTTCCTGGATCAGACGGAGTTCAGAACTTCTGGCTTAAAAAGTTTTGGAGTATTCATGAGTGCTTATCAACATTAATTAATCATGCTATTTCTAATCCGCAGGAATTACCATCATTTCTAACTCAGGGAACTACTTATTTAATAGCCAAGGATCAAAATAACACCCAAGATCCATCCAAGTACCGCCCAATTACTTGTCTTCCAACTTTGTATAAATTGGTCACATCCTGTGTAACCCGGCGTGTCTACCAACACTGTGCTCTAAACAATATCATAGAGCCTCAAGAGAAAGGATGCGCTAAGGGTTCCATGGGTTGCAAAGAACAGCTTAACATCGACTCAGTCATTTCTAACCAGGCATTCACTAAAAAAAGAAACTTTTTTACTGCTTTTATTGACTATTAAAAGGCCTTTGATTCAGTAGCGCATGAATGGCTAATAGATATATTGAAAATATACAAAGTCGATGATAACATAGTGACCATTTTAAGGCATATAATGAGAGATTGGAAGACTAAAATTCACCTCCAAATACCTGGTGAAAACAATATCGAAACCGAAAATATCGCAATCAACCGGGGCCTGTTTCAAGGAGACTCGTTGAGTCCATTGTGGTTCTGTTTAGCTTTGAACCCCCTTTCCCAGCTATTAAAATCCACTGACTCAGGTTTTAGCATTAAAAACAATAATACTGTGGTAGCGAAGCTCAAACATCTGTTGTATATGGATGATTTAAAATTAATGGCTTCCACTCGAGAACACCTAGAAGAGGTGCTAAAAACTGTAGAAACATTCTCTAATGATATAAGTATGCAGTTCGGTTAGACAAGTGCCGTGTTTTGAATATAGTCAGAGGAAAGGTACAGCCCGGTGGATTCGATATGCAAAATGGCCAGAACATCGAGGCCATGGACTATAACGATATGTACAAATATCTTGGAGTAAAGCAGTCGCGGAAAATTGACCATAAGCAAATGAAAACTGAGATAACTACTGAGTTTATAAGAAGGGTAAAACAGCTGCTTCGTTCACAGCTTAACAGTAAAAATTTGTTTAAGGCAGTAAACACCTACGCTTTTTCCGCGCTTAGCTGTTCATTTGGTATTGTTAAGTGGACAAAAACGCATATAGAAAATCTTCAGCGAAAAGTACGGACACGCCTCACAAAGGCACAAAAACACCACCCTAAAAGTGCAGTAGAACGAACGACATTACCCCGGTATTTAGGAGGAAGAGGACTTATGGATATAGGTGAGCAATTAGATAAACAAATTGCTAATTTAAGAACTTATTTTCAGATGCAGGCTGAGACATCTACTCTACACCGCGCAATTTGCGCAGTAGATGACACAACACCGATCAAACTGAGGGAACCAGAAATGCGCATAAACCACCTTACTAAAGACGAAAAACTGCGCATCTGCATGGGTACCCCTCTGCACGGGCGACATCCCAATAAGGTCAGCCATGACTATGTCGACAATACAGCGTCGAACTATTGGTTGACATCAGGAAAGATGTTCCCTGAAACGGAGGCTTCATTACTGGCCATTCAGGATCAGGTTATACCAACCAGAAATTACCTGAAATATATCATCAAAGACCCTCATGTTCAAAACGACAGATGCCGATGTGGACGCCAAGCCCAAGAAACCATCCAACATTTTACAGGGGGCTGCCAGGCATTTGCTGCAACTGAGTACAAGGAACGGCATGACTCAGTGGGAAAAATCCTTTATCAGGAGATAGCTAACAAGCTGGGACTTCTCCAAACCGACCATTTCCCATATTGCCTGGGCCTGTTTCAAGGAGATTCGTTGAGTCCACCGTGGTTCTGTCTAGCTATGAACCCACTGTCTCCGCTATTGAACTCCACAGACGCAGGCTTTAGCATCAAAAATAACAATAATGTGGTGGCGAAGCTTAATCATTTATTGTATATGGATGATTTGAAATTAATGGCCTCCACTCGAAACCAACTCGATGAGATGCTAAAAACTGTAGAAACTTTTTCTGATGATATTAGCATGCACTTCGGACTAGACAAGTGCCGTATTTTAAATATAGTCAAAGGAAAAGTACAGCCCGGATGATTCGATATGCAAAATGGCTAGAACATCGAGGCCATGGGTGAAAAGGATATGTATAAATATCTTGGAGTAAAGTAAGCGCGGAGAATTGACCATAAACAAATGGAAACAGAGATAACTAGTGAGTTTATACGAATGGTTAAACAGCTGCTTCGCTCACACATTAACAGTAGAAATTTGTTTAAGGCACTAAACACCTACGCATGTTCCGCGCTTAGCTATTCATTTGGCATTGTTAAGTGGACAAAAACAAACATAGAAAATCTTCAGCGAAAAGTAAGAACGCACCTCACAAAGGCACAAAAACACTATCCAAAAAGTGCAGGAGAAAGAACGACATTACCACCGAATTTAGGGAGAAGAGGACTTATGGATATAGGTGAGCAATTAGACAAACAAATTGCTGATTTAAGAACTTATTTTCAGATGCAGGCTGAAACATTTATTCTATATCGAGCTATCTGCGCAGTAGATGACACAACACCGATAAAACTGAGGGAAGCAGAACTGCGCATAAACCACTTTACTAAGGACGAAAAAGTCCGCGCCTGGATGGGTAAACCTCTGCATGGGCGACATCCCAATGAGGTCAGCCAAGATTATGTCGACAATATAGCGTCGAACTACTGGCTGACATCAGGAAACATGTTCCCTGAAACGGAGGGTTCATTACTGGCCATTGAGGATCAGGTTATACCAATCAGAAATTACCTGAAATATATCATCAAAGACCCTCATGTTCAAAACGACAGATGCCGATATGGATGTCAAGCCCAAGAAACCATCCAACATCTTACAGGGGGCTGCCAGGCATTTGCTGCAACTGAGTACAAGGAACGGCATGACGCAGTGGGAAAAATCCTTCATCAGGAGGTAGCTGTCAAGCTGGGACTTCTCCAAACCGACCATCTCCCATATTATCAATACGTCCCTGAGAGTATGCTTGAGGATGGCAACTACAAGCTATACTGGGACCGCACTGTGCTCACAGACCAAACAGTGGCGCATAATAGACCAGACCTCGTCTTCTTCTTCTTGTGCCACTCCTATCGGAGATTGGAAATAATCAAGGCTACCCTGACTTTGTTTATAGCTGACCTAAAAAGTTCATTAGTGGTGCAGCCAAACCACTCTCTCAAATTCCGCATCCACGACATTCTTCTACGGCCTCGATTCCGTTTTCCTTCTATTTTTCCTTGCATTATATTTTGAAGTAATGCGTATTTATGACCTCTCATCAGGTGACCCAAATACTCGAGTTTTCTTCGTTTTATCGTTAATAAAATTTCTGGGTCTCTTCCTATCCTTCGTATTACTTCAAGATTTGTGATTCTTTCAACCCAACTTATCTTCAGCATTCGACGGTAGCACCACATCTCGAAACTTTCAATATTTTTTATGTTGTTCTGTTTGAGAGTCCAGGCCTCTACACCGTATAATAGCGTGTTAAATACGTAGCCACTTAGTATTCTTAATCGTAGAGGGATGCTTATATCTCTGTTGCAGAAGAATTTTCTCATCTTTATGAAGGTGGCCCTGGCAATTTCGATACGTCTTTTTATTTCATTGTTTTGGTCTCCAGTTTCGTTTATTAAAGTTCCCAATTATTTATAACTTAATGCTTTTTCAATTTGAATGCCGTTTATACTAATATGTGCTGGTTGTGTCATGATTTTACTGAAGACCATATACTTGGTTTTTTTGATATTAATGTTTATGCCATAATTGTTGCAAGCAATATTTATGTTTGTAAGTAATCTTTGTAATTCTTCTACTGTTCTTGCAACTAGTACAGTGTCGTCTGCGTATCGAATATTATTTACAACCTCTCCATTGATTACGATTCCTTCATTTGCTTGCAAAAGGACTTCCTGACAGATGCTTTCACTATATACATTAAATAGCAGTGGTGACAAAGTGCATCCCTGTCTTACTCCTCTACGTATTTCTATTGCTTTTGATATCTCGTTTTCTATTTTGATGTTAGCTTTCTGATTCCAATATAAGTTGAAAATTATTCGCAGATCTTTATTATCTATGTCTTTTCTTTCAAGAATGTCTCTTAGCCTATCGTGGCGTACTCTGTCAAACGCTTTTTCAAAATCGATAAAACATGCATGTACTTCTTGATTAACGTCTAGGTATCTTTGTGTAAGAACATTCAAACCGAAGAGAGCTTTTCGAGTACCTAGTCCTTTTCTGAACCCCATCTGTGTATTACTAATATCTGACTCCAACTTTTGATAAACTCGGTTGTGGATGATTTTTAGAAATATCTTTAGTAGATGGCTCATTAAAGATATTGTTCGATGTTCTGAACATTCTTTTGCATTGGATTTCTTTGGCAGTGTAACGAATGTAGACAGCAGCCACTCTTGAGGTATAATACCAGTATTGTATACTGTGTTAAATAAGTGCAATATTATACCTATTGATTCATCATTCAAGAGCTTTAGTAATTCAGTAGGAACCTCATCGGGTCCATTTGCCTTTCCAGACCTCGTATTAGTCAATAAATTAACGAGACAAACAACCCTCATTGATGTGGCGATTCCTAACAAAAATAATCTACGTACTAAATTTACTGAAAAAATCGCCAAGTACAGAGATCTGGAAATTCAAATACGGGGACAATGGGAGTGCAAAGTAGCCAGACGATACCGATTATTATGACTACTACTGGAGTCATTCCGAAAACCCTCCTCGAAAGCATAAAAAATCTGGGTTTTAATGAACATCTTTATAAGATCATGCAGGAAGCAGTACTACTCGCAACGGCCAGATGTATACGAAAATTTTTGGGAGATACACCTGCATACCAAGTCACCTAGGGCTCGATAACACGGAAAGAGTCCCACCAGAGCTCAATCCTTTTGATACCGTAGGTATTTGGAATGAGACAATTTTTCCCCTTAGAGGGAGTGTGAGCCGTATGGCTAAATCTGGATTTATTCAACAAAACAAAAACTCTCCGTCTATTCAGGACGATTAAGAAGGTATAAAGTAAGTAACAACCGAAAATGTGACAATGCACTTTTTGAGACCTCTGGGAAGGCGTTCTACCGAAAACTCACTTCCACCGTAGAAAGCGTCGACAAGGACAAGTCCTAGCCAAGCCAAGAGGAGATTCATGAGTTTTGGGGAAATCAACTTTCCACACCAGCTGCTCTTAACAACAATGCTGGCTGGATAGAAGATACGACGCACAACTGTCACCACTACGTCACAGCTAACTAACAGCTAACTACGAACCATTCACTACTGAAGAGGTCTCAAATATCATCAAAGAGCTTCATAACTGGAAATCTCCTGGACAAGACGGAGTTCAGAACTTCTGGCTTAAGAAGTTTTGGAGTATTCATGAGTGCTTATCACATTGATTAATCATGTATCTCTAACCCGCAGGAAATACCATCATTTCTAACTCAGGGGACCACTTATTTAATACCAAAGGATCAAAATAACACCCAAGATCCAGCCAAGTACCGCCCAATTACTTGTCTTCCAACTATGTATAAATTGATCACATCCTGTATAACCCGGCGTATCTACCAACACTGTGCTTTAAAAAATATCATAGAGCCTCAACAGAAAGGATGCGCTAAGGGTTCTATGGGTTGCAAAGTACAACTTATCATCGACTAACCAGGCATTCACAAAAAAAAGAAACCTCTTTATTGTCATTATTGACTACAAAAATGCCTTTTATTCAGTGCCGCATGAATGGCTTATAGATATATTAAGAATATACAAAGTCGATGATAACATAGTGAATTTTTTAAGGCATATAATGACAAGTTTTTTTTTTTTTTTATTAACCCCACATTTATTACAATCTATCTATACAATCTAAACCTAAATGTTTAGGTAGATAACAGACAATAAGTAATAGGACTGACAATAATTATAGGAATGACATGTAGGGAGGCATCCAGTGATGCACCTCTTTTTTAAAACTTAGCCTACAACACTGACTATTTCTGACATAAACTTATACACATTAATTTAGTACCTATTGTTCACTTAACTCTAACGGAACTTTTCGTTTTAACCTACGAACAGTACACGGTTTATTCACTAAATTTTTTGCTAACACGTTTGGATGCACTTTAAGTTTTTCTGTATGTTTTTTCGCGCACTTTTTGATGTCATCTTTGACGTATGGTAGTCCGGCGTCCCGATGGATGGCTTCATTGGTTATGAACCATGGAACTCCTAGTATTGATCTCAATATTTTGGACTGAAATCTTTGTATAATTTCAATGTTGGAATGTGCGGCGGTTCCCCATAATTCTATCCCATAAGTCCACACTGGTTTTAGGATGGATTTGTAGATTAATATTTTATTTTCAGTTGATAGTTTTGATTTTTTGCCCAACAGCCAATATATGGTTCTTAACTTATGACCCAGTTGTTTTCGCTTAGTAAATATATGCTTCCTCCAGTTTAATCTTCTGTCCAAGTACATACCTAGATATTTGACTTCATCCCCTTGTGGGATTCCTTTACCGTTTAAGTATACAGCC
Organism: Diabrotica virgifera virgifera; assembly: GCF_917563875.1. NCBI lineage: Eukaryota > Metazoa > Arthropoda > Insecta > Coleoptera > Chrysomelidae > Diabrotica > Diabrotica virgifera. The sequence goes on along the minus strand of NC_065452.1, from coordinate 72,391,593 downwards.
GGACATGTTTCCCTACGCGTGGTAAATGTTAGGTGTAGCGATTTGTTTTCATTAATTTTGACTCTCCATTTTGTCATCCATTGTTGAATTTTATTTAGATTATTTTGTAAGATTTCTGAGGCTATTTTGGGATTTTTGTTCGATGATAGTATTGCCGTATCATCCGCAAATGTGGCTGTAGTGATATGTGTATCTGTCGGTAAGTCAGCAGTGAATATAAGGTATAATATAGGTCCTAGTACACTTCCTTGGGGCACCCCAGCGAGAATTTGTTGTATGTTTGTGTATTCATTCTCATACTTTACCTGGAAGTTTCTGTTGGTGATATATGACTTTAAGAGTATATAGTAATTTGTAGGTAAATTCTGTTTTAGTTTACATAATAGGCCTTTATGCCAGACTTTATCAAATGCCTGACTTACGTCCAGAAATACCGCCGAGCAGTACCTATTATTTTCAAAGTCCTCGTTGATTCTCTCTACAATTCTATGTACCTGTTGTATTGTTGAATGTTGTTTTATAAACCCAAATTGGTGTGGTGGTATTAGTTTTTTGTTTTCTATTATAGGCATTAGCTTAGTAAGTGTCAGCTTTTCAAAAACTTTGGATACCACTGGAAGAAGACTAACAGGACGGTAGGACTGTACATTTTCTGGTTCTTTTCCTGGCTTTAGTATCATTGTTATTTGTGCTAGTTTCCACTGTGATGGGAAATGACCTAGTCTCATTATAGAGTTAAATAACTGTGTCAGAAATTGGAAGCCTTTCTCTGGGAGTTGCTGAAGAGTTTTTCCTGTAATCAGGTCGTATCCTGGAGCTTTTTTTGGATCGATGTTGTGTTGTATAATATTTTTTACCTCATTTTTTGTGAATCTTTTTTCAGGAAGTTCTAGTTGATAAGGTTTTGTGAGTATCGAAATAATTTCTTCTTCAGTTTGTAGTGAGTAATTTCCCTCATTTGGTGTAAAGACTTTTTTAAGGTGTGTCGCAAATGTTTCGGCCTTTTCTAGAGGACTTCTCGCCCATTGTCCTGCTTGTGTTCTTAGTGGTGGGACTGTATAGTTCTGCCTTCGTTGAGTCCTTGTGGCCTTCCATAACGAGTAGTCAGTAGCTTGAGTTGCATCTAGTTTTTGTAGGTATTCCTCAAAGCTTGCATTTTTTTCTGCTATTATCAATTTTTTTAGGTCTTTTTGTGCTTTATTGAGGTTTGTTTTACTTTGAGGTGATCTTGATAATTGCCATTGTTTTCTGAGTTTTCTTTTCTCAATTATTTTTTCATGTATTGTATTGGAACAGTGTTTGTTCATATGTCGATTTGTAGGTAATGGTGTTGAGTTCCATGCTGCTTCCTGTAAAACTGTGTTAAAATGTTCTACTGCTTGTTCGATTTGTTTATCGGTCTTTAGTGGGATGTCTAAATTGATTTGATTATTTACTTGATATCTAAAATAACTCCAATTTGTTTTGTTGTTGTGTAATATACAGCTCCTTTCTATTTTTGTTATGTTTTTGCTTACAGTTATGATAACAGGTGAATGGTCAGAGGATAAATCGTAACAAGACTTTGGTTTAAAATATTTTTCATTTATTCCTCTCACTATAGCAAAATCGAGGAGATCTGGAATTTTCGCAGGGTCTGTAGGCCAGTATGTTGGCCCCCTTGTGGTTACTATGTTCAGATTATCTATTAGTATTTCTTTTTGTAGTTCACGGCCTTTGGTATTAATAAGTCTAGATCCCCACATTAGATGTTTTGAATTGTAGTCTCCGCCACAAATAAACCTAGGTCCAAGTGTATCAAAAAAGGTTTTAAATTCTGGTTGTTTAATTGAATGTTTTGGTGGACAATATATAGCTGAAAAAGTTATAGGTCCTGTCCAGTCTTCTACAACTACATTTGTGGCCTGAATATGTGCTTTTTGATAGAGAGTTGTCTGGTAATGTTTGATGTTGTTTCTTATAATGATTGCTGTCCCACCATGTGCAGTTCCATCTGGATGTGTTGTGTGATATATTTTATAGTTGTGAAATTTTATGAAACTTTTTTTCGTGAAGTGTGTTTCTGAAATCAGTATTATGTCTAATTGGTGATTAACTATAAATGCATACAACTCATGTTTGTGTTGTGTCAAGCCATTAGCATTCCATATGGCAAATTTTAGTATATTAGCCATTAGTTCATTTTTGAGACAAGTGTTGTTAATAAGTTTAGCATGGTGCTCATTTGTTCCATAAGCCCTTTCATCATATTCTTTAACTCCTGCATGTCATTTGCCTGAGTGACCATTGTAATATCTTGTTGGTTGGTATTTACCATTTGAGCATATGTAGGTCTTTGTGTTGTACTTATATTTGTTGTAGCCACTGGTAGCTGTTGGTTTTGTAGTTGATTCGGTGACTCTTTCTTTCTTAAGGTTGGAAATCTTGCTTCTTGCAGTTGTTTATGTACACTGCATCCTCTGTAATTCGCTGGGTGGTTATTACCGCAAAGTACACACTTTACTAGATCAGATCTAATTTTGTTAGGGCAATCAGCTGTTTTGTGATTTAGAGCACATTTTACACACCTGTATTGATGATAGCAGAAATTTTTTGTGTGACCATATCTTTGACATCTGGTACATTGTACTAATTCTCTTTTTAGCCTTGGGGCTTCGACATCAATTTTTGCGTTGAGTAAATATTCCATCTTATAAATTTCTTTATTATTATCTTGCATTTTTAAGTCCACAAAAAATAGTGGTAGGGGTTTTTTTGTAATTCTTTGTAGTATATTCGTTATTTGTAGAACTATATGTCCTTGGCTCTCTATTTCTTTTTTGATTTCTTGTATATTCACTGTAGGATGAAGATGGCGAATCACTACTCTAAAGGGTTTATCTTGCTTCTTACGATATGTATGATATTCGGTTTTTTTCTCATCAAGTGCTTTTATTATACTGTCGTATATTTCAATTGTTTGGGCCTGTACCTTGACTTGTTCTTCATTCAACACTCTGATTAAATGTTTATCTTTGGCTATAGTGTTTAGTAGTTCGTTTAATGGTTGGATGTTTTTAACACCGGCAATAAATATTGGTGGGGGCTTCTCTTCCTGTTTTTTTTCCTCTTCAGTATCTGCTTTTTGTGTCTCTTCATTAATTAATACATTAAATTTATTTGCTGTTGGTGTGTTGAGCCAGTAGTTATCTATTTTGGTTTGTTTAAGTTTGGAATGTTGTTCCGGACTGGTTCTCCCACGTTTTTTATTTGGAACTATTTGCCATTCTTCATCATTTGCTTTGGATGTGGATGGGGGTTGATATTGTGGTAATGTACTTTGGACTGAATACTGGTATTGAGGTTGATATAACTGCATTGGCTGGTTTGGCTGGCTTGGAGCGAAATTTTGCTGAATTTGTGATGCAGGATGTGGTCCCATTTGCATTTGTTGTGGAAAATATCCTAGTTGTTGAACTGTTAAGTTTTGGTCGCTGAGGTTCATTTGGCTAGATGTTGGACATTGAGAGTATGGAAATGGATACTGATTATATCCGTTCGACATTTTGATTTAAATATTAATATTAGTAAGAGGTGTTACCTTGATTGGTGGATTCCAAAAATAAAATTCACAACACATTTTTGACACAATCGCCAGCACTAATATTAATATACTTTATTTTTTATTATTTAATTTGTTTTGAAATAATTAATTTGGTTGATTTAAATATATAAAATCTGTTTTGTATCACTACACCAGAATTATTTTTAATATTTTAAGTCCATTAAGGTATAATTAGCTTTTATAATGACAAGTTGGAAGACTAAAATTCACCTCCAAATACCTGGTGAAAACAATATCGAAACGGAAAATATCGCAATTAACCGGGGCCTGCTTCAAGGAGACTCACTGAGTCTATTGTGGTTCTGTTTGGCTATGAACCCCCTATCAGAGCTATTAAACTTCACTGACTCAGGTTTTAGCATTAAAAACAACAATACTGTAGTAGCGAAGCTTAATCATCTGTTGTATATGGATGATTTGAAATTAATGGCTTCTACTCGAGAGAATCTAGAACAGATGCTAAAAACAGTAGAAATATTCTGTAATGATATTAATATGCACTTTGGACTAGACAAGTGCCGCGTTTTAAATATAGTCAGAGGAAAGATACAGCCCGGTGGATTCGATATGCAAAATGGCCAGAACATCGAGGCCATGGGTGAAAACGATATATATATAAATATCTTGGAGTAAAGCAGGCGCGGAAAATTGACCATAAGCAAATGAAAACTGAAATAACTACTGAGTTTATACGAAGGGTAAAACAGCTGCTTCGTTCACAGCTTAACAGTAAACATTTGTTTAAAGCACTAAACACCTACGCTTGTTCCGCGCTTAGTTATTCATTTGGTATTGTTAAGTGGACAAAAACAGATATAGAAAATCTTCAGCGAAAAGTACGAACACACCTCACAAAGGCACAAAAACACCATCCTAAAAGTACAGTAGAAAAAACAACATTACCACGGAATCTAGGAAGAAAAGTACTTATGGATATAAGTGAGCGATTAGATAAACAAATTGCTAATTTAAGAACTTATTTTCAGATGCAGCCTGAGGCATCTACTTTACATCGCGCTATATGCGCAGTAGATGACACAACACCGATCAAGGTGAGGAACCAGAAATTCGCATAAACCACCTTACTAAGGACGAAAAAGTGCGCGCCTGGGTGGGTTAACCTCTGCACGGGCGACATCCCAATGAGGTCAGCCAAGATTTTGTCGACAATATAGCGTCGAACTACTGGTTGACATCAGGAAAGATGTTTCCTGAAACGGAGGGTTCATTACTGGCCATTCAGGATCAGGTTACACCAACCAGAAATTACCTCAAATATATCATTAAAGACCCTCAGGTTCAAAACGACAGATGCCGATATGGATGTCAAGCCCAAGAAACCATCCAACACTTTACAGGTGCAAATGCCAGGCATTTGCTGCAACTGAATATAAGGAACGGCATGACGCAGTGGGAAAAATCCTTCATCAAGAGATAGCTATCAAGCTGGGACTTCTCCAAACGGACCATCTCCCGTATTATCAATACGTCCCTGAGAGTATGCTTGAGGATGGCAACTACAAGCTATACTGGGACCGCACTGTGCTCACAGACCTCACAGACCAAGCAGTGGCACATAATAAACCATATCTCATATTAGTTAATAAATTAACAAGACAAACAACACTAATTGATGTGGCGATACCTAACAACAATAATCTACGTAGTAAATTTACTGAAAAGATTGCCAAGTACAGAGATCTAGAAATTCAAATACGAAGGCAATGGAGAATGCAAAGTACTCAGACAATACCGATTATTATGTCTACTACTGGAGTGATTCCGAAGACCCTCCTCGAAAGCATAAAAAAGCTGGGTCTGAATGAACATATTTATAAGACCATGCAGAAAGCTGTACCACTCGCAACGGCCAGATGTGTACGAACATTTTTGGGAGATACACCTTCATACCAAGTCACCTAGGGCTCGATAACATGGAAAGGGTCCCACCAGAGCTCAATCCTTTTGATAACGTAGGTGTCTGGGATGAGTCAAGTTTCCCCTTAGAGCGAGTGTGAGCTGTATTGCTAAATCTGGATTTATTCAACAATAATATATACAAACTTTTTCGATATTTACATATAAAGTGAATAAATTAACCCGAAGGTCTCCGAGAGGTGTGGATACACCTGTTTCAGTAAATATGATATAAAATAATAAATAACATACTAACGTAAATAACATAAATAACATAAATAACATAAATAGCAACATAATACAATGCAATAAATAGATAGGTACGTTTTTTTTAATTGTAAATACACAGTTATGTCTTAGTAAAGAAGATATGTAGAATAAATAATATAATGGAAACAATAAAATAAATACATACTTAGTTTAAGAATAAAGCACGAATAAATAATTTTCTTTTAAAATAATTATGTCTGGCTCAATTAGTTAATCATATTTTTGAAGAATGGTGTATATACGCATGTTTTATTAAATATGATAAAAATAGTAAGCAAAATAAATCAGTTTAAACAATATAAAATTTGAAATATTGGTATAAAAAGTGGTAGTGATTCTGGAGTTTCATTTATTTTTATTTCTTTTTGTTTTTTAACTTATGTAAGTTTAAGCTACTATAATGATGTCACAAAAATTTCTTTTTTTTTATTAGAAAAAGAAGTCGCATCCACCAAAAGGTTATTAGCGACGGAACAAAATATAAATAACAAAAGTAAACAACTACAGGTTGTACAGAATGTTTATGGATTTTAGATAATTAACTTTATTGTCGCAGGCATAGTTTTGACCTAGAGCCTGTGGTAGAGCGTTTGGGATCTTGTAGCGCTGTCTTTCTTGGTCATATTTACTACAAACTATTAAAAAGTGTTCGACTGTTAATCGGACGTTACACTGATCGCATATAGGTGGATTACTCTTTGTGAAAAGGTAAGAATGCGTTAACCTGGTATGTCCTAGACGTAAACGCGCAACCGCAATTTGTTCTCGTCTATTGCGCGACGATGGAAACCACTGAGACACATTATTTTTTATTTTATTTAACTTAGAATTAGATTGAGACCACTCATTTCGCCACAAACACAACACTTTATTTTTAAAATAAGCTTTTAAGTCACTGGAGACACACTTGTCTATCGGCTCCGAAAAATCACTTAAAATTGCCTCTCGTGGAGTCCTGTCAGCTTCTTCATTTCCTGTTATTCCGACGTGTGAGGGAACCCATACAAATTGAACGCTTCTTCCATGTTCATGAGCTTGGGAAAGCTGGTATTTTAGCAACTTTTCAAAAGGATGTTTCGGAAAAATGTGTTTTAATGAGTTTAGAGAGCTAAGGGAATCTGTTATGATCAGGGCTTTGGTGAGTGTAAGCTCGTTAAGAAGTTTCACAGCACGGTATATGGCGTAGAGTTCAGCTGAAAATGTGCTACATGCTGGGGGTAAACGGAAAAGAAGATTGTTTACTAGTATCGCTACACCACCGCTTGCACGACCTGCATCTGTACGGTCTTTGCGGAAACAATTGAAATGTTTTGAATTGTACAACTGATTGGTCTTTAAGTTTGTCTCCTGTAGACAAATAATATCTGGAGAATATTCGGATAAAAGAAGCTGTAGCATAGGGAGACAATGGAAAAATCCATCAATGTTCCATTGAAGTATCGAGTTGAATGTTGTTAACAGATTCGGAGTTAGATGATACTGAACAATTATCTACAGAAGAGTCACTGTCTAAGTCAGAAATCTCTTTCCCTAAATGGTTAAGAAGTTTCTTTTGAAGTTTTGTAAACTTAGTTTTTGTAGATCTATCATTTGCATATTGATAGCTGCTTTGTAAAAGATAGAGTAAACCAGGCATATCAGTTGTAAATTCTTTAACGACGCTAATAGTGTCGGGGGAGCCTTGGACATTATCAATCAGTAAGGACAATTGGTGGTAATTTAAAACGAATGGTGGGGTATGATTATCAATAAAATTTTCAAGAGTTTCCCGTGTAGATGGGACTTTAGATGAGCGCGGTTTTTTTGGTTTAGAAGATTTGGGTTTTGCAAACAGATTTTGTGATGAAATTGCTGAGTCTGAAGGAGGAGTATCGATCTCACCAATACTGCGTTTTATGGAAGAACTTGCGTTTTCGCAAGTGCTATTAGAGTTTTCACTTAGATGTTGTGGCTTTATTACCTTTGGAAGTACTGGAGCAGACTCATTGGTAATGACAGAAGTCGAGCTTGAAGTTTTGATTGTAAGATTGGTTGAAATGGTTGTTTCGGAAAATTGTGGTGATGTATCAGTTTTATTGGAGTTTTCTGCAGTTGTATCTAATGGAAGAGGTGCTGATAGATTGGAGGATATTGCTTTAGGAGTTTGTGAAAACGGTATTGCCGCTGAATGTGGATGACTGAAAGTGTTGCTATGAGTAGGAGTATTAGTAATTTCTTGGTCATGGAGATTTGTAGGTGTAGGTGATATGCTCGGATTTGATAATGCATAACTTGATGACTGCTGAGTGTTTGGTAACTTGTGTAATATACTTGTTGGATCTGTTTGATTTGGTACTTCATTGTTTGAATCAATATGAGTTGATTCCGTTATTGAACTGTTATTGCATTGGGATGATATGTGTCCTGTATTTTTGCAAATAAAGCAGGTGAGTGTACCTTGTGACAAAAATATGCGGTAAGGTGTTTGGTCGAAATTTATTAGAATAGAATCTGGAATTGGTGATGTTATAGGGCTTACATAAACTTGCCTCCGAAAGCTCAATATGTGACTATATTTGGGAAGAGTTGAGCTAATTTTCAGAAATGATATTGGGGAAATAAGCTTTAAACCAATATTCTGTAATTCTTCAACTAATACTTGATGAGGAATTGACGGGCAGACACCAGACAAGACTAGTCTTTCTGCTGGAGAGACAAGTCTCCGTGCTGTTACAACTTCGCCGAGTACTTCTATAGAGCCATGTTTTTGCATGAAATTATCTACTACGGTTTTGTTTGCCAAATACATGCAGATTCTATTATGAGATAATCTAGATGAAAAAATAATATTTTTTGGGTTGATTATTGTGCCCAACGGAATTAAATAATCCTGCAATTTAGCATTATCGATACAACTAAATACAATTGCTTGGGTCTTACTCGGAAAAGAGTTTGAAGCGGCTGATGCATAACTGTTTGTGATATTCGAACGTTGATTTACTGGACTGGTTAGATCGGAAGGTGTGTTTACATTGTGTGAAGTCATTTTAGCTGCGGTGGCGAAAGCTTCAGTCCGGCTCTGGTAAGTGACAAACCAACCGCATGCTAGCTAACCTCACAAAATGATTGAACGGTGGTGTATATTTATTATTTGACGTTTTCTTTTCACAATAATAAAGTATTAATTACGTATAGATGACTTACGTAGTAGTGTCTAGTAGATAAGCACTTTAATTTTAAAAAACTATTTAATAATACCACTTGTTTTTAGTAAAAACTAGGAGTACAATATCAGTACAACTTCACCATACCTTGCCAGGGCCGGTCTCACAAAAATTTCTTGTTTGTTCCATCAGAAATGATTTTAATTTCTTTTTAAATAGAAGAACATTCTCAGTATTTTTGATATCACTGGGGATATGATTATATATTTTGGGGGCTAGAAATAGAAAACTTCTTTGACAAAAGGACTTTGTCATTTTCGAGACCATATAGAGGTGTTTGCCTCTTGTATCATGCTCATGTGATGGTAAATTGTTGTCTGTTCTCATGGTGTGATATTTTGAAGACACGCAAAGGAAGTAGAACTGTTTTAAGTCAAATATATTACTCTCCTTATATAATCTATCTGTAGAGTAGGTGTATGGTTTAGACATAATTATTTTCAGAAATCTTCTTTGTATGATTTCTAGTGGGAGAATGTGTGTTTTCAGGGCGCTTCCCCAAGCTAGTATACAATAACGGAGATGACTTTCTACTAGTCCGTAATATAGTGTGCGAAGGTATATATTAGGTATGTGTTTTTTAAGATGTTTAAACTTATACAGGATAAACTGTAGCTTTTTAATGATATATTTAATATGAAAGTCCCATTTTAGATGTGTATCTATAAAAACTCCTAGATATTTAACATTTGCTACGGGTTTAATATAAAAATTTTGTTTATAATATGATATTTGAAGGGGTTTGAAAAGATTAGTGGTCAAGTTAGAGTTAAATATTGGTAGATAAACAGTTTTCTTAAAATTGATTTTTAGTATTTTGTAGTCAAATCATTCTTTTATTAGTTTTAGGTCATATACTGCTTTTGTTTTTAATTCTTCATTCTTTTATTAGTTGTAGGTCATATTCTGCTTTTGTTTTTAATTCATACCAGTTCTCAGCATCATAAATAATAGCAGTATCATCAGCAAACCCAATTATATGCCCTGTACTCTGTAATGAAAATAATCCATTTATATATATATATATAGATTAAACAGGAGAGGACCTAATACTGTTCCCTGTGGTACTCCATATGTTATACCTCTTTGATCGCTTATTACTTCGGAGACCCTTACTACCTTCTGTCTCTCAGAGAGGTAACTTCTAAATAATTGTAAACAGTTGTCTCTTATACCAATTTTCTCTAAGGTTTGTAAGAGGTTATTGTGGCTAACAGTGTCAGAAGCTTTTGCCAAATCAAGAAATACGCATAAACAAACTTTATTGTTGTTAAGTGCTTCATATGCTTTGGATGTTAAATTCAAAATGGCATCTTGGGTGGTATTGGGGCAAGTATTTTGCTTAAAACCAATTTGGTGAGGGGAAATTAAATTATATTTTTTGATATATACTATAAGCCTATTTTTCCATAATAATTCAAATATTTTAGAAATATGCGGAATAAGAGATATAGGTCGATAGTTTGCAGCAAGAGTTTTGTCTTCATTTTTGTATATTGGTATGACTACTGTTGTTTTGAAGGCTTTAGGCCATATTCCTTTTTCTATACATATATTGATAATATGAACCAATGGCTCGAGTATGTATGGTGAAATTGTTTTCAAACATTCTGCATTAATGTCGCCAATACCAGTTGCCTTTTTACACTTTAGTTCATTTATTATCGTTTCTATTTCAAATGTATTTGTATGTAATAAAATCATTGAGTTTACTAAGACAGTATTTTCATATATTTGGTGGGGATTAGTAATAAATTTTTCAGCCAAACTTTTGCCCATCTCTGAAAATGTCTTATTAAATTCATTTACAATATCAGAGGGCTCAGTCAACATATCTCCCATTTGGTTTTTAAAAGTCTCAATAGATACTTTTCCTTTTTTTTGGTCCACTTAAATCTTGCACTACACTCCATAATTCTTTATTGTTATTTGAACTTTCTAGGATCTTATTTTTACAAAAATTCCGTTTTGTTTTGTCGATAAGTGAATGCAGTTTATTTCTATATGTTTTAAATTTTTGTAATAAATCGTGATCATTTGGATGAAGCCTTGTGAGTCGATATAGTCTGTCTTTTTTACTAGCGGACTTTACTAGAGCTTGTGTAATCCATGGTGTAATTTTTGGGTTTTTTCTATTTATTGTTTTATAATAAGTACATTTGGCAATATTTTGTTGTATAATTGTTATTAATTGATCTGTTGCTAAATCTGGACTGCAGCATTTCAGAATACAGTAAGCGATAAAGTCTATTTAATTATATTTATTAAAGATATAGGATAAAAAAATCGCGCCATACATTAATTTGTTTTTAAGTCGACATGTTTAAACGACCTCAATCAATCAAACCTCCTATTCGCGCCAAAAACGTCGGATGGTCCAAAAGCAATAAAAAAAATCAGAACTATTTTTGCGAAATATCTCACAAACGTCTTCTAACTTTTCCCGGCTGAAGTTATCAAAACTCTGAAGCATCCATCTAATTGTTTTTAAAATTCCCGTATCAGCTAGATCTCCCAGTGGAAAGTTAAAGGTAAAGGAAGTAATCAAGTGAATAAAAAATCTTAACTGGAAAAAGTCCCCAGACTTCGACCTTATAAAAAGCAAAATTAATAAACACTACCCAGGAAAGAAATTGTGTATCTGGCTCAATTATTCGATGAATGAAATTGTTCTCTTATTGATCGTTGACTGATTCTTAGATATACAATTAGTTTCCATAAGTACGGGAGGTATTAAATTAGTGTCTGTTTGTTGGTTAAGTGAAGATTCGGCACTAGAATTACTAACTGTAAGATCTGTTTCCATTTCCAAGGGTGATGGATTAGACTGGGAGGATTCTTGTGGTTGTTTTGTATTGGATATTTTAATTGGTGTTACTCCAGATAAGAGTGGAATAATTTTGTTGGTTATGATTTAAACAATTTGCTACAATGTGATCTGTTTTCTTACAGGTAAAACATGCAGGTTTATCTATAATTAAAAATATGCGATACGAAGTTTGTTCATATGTAATTAAGAAGGAAGAAGGTAGGTCTATATCTACAAGTGGTTGAATATGAGTTTGTCTTCTAAAACTGAGGACGTGTTGAAATTCTGGAAGTTGACTACCGAATTCAAGGAAGGTTAAAGGTGACATTAATAACGACCCCTGCAAAGAATAACGTTATGACCAACATTTATGATATTCTTCAGAAATAATAAAAGAAGATACCAATTTCTTTGATTTTTTTTATATGCATTTGGCATTTTTTATTGTAAAGAAGGAAGTAATTATATGTTGAACTCCTCTTTTAGAATAAGGTCTATCTTTTTTGATTAGAGGATACGTTTTTGAACAGTAGTAGTTACAGTTTTTGATATAAATATAAATTCATCGGATAATCTTGTAACTGCCCTTACGATGTTCTTATATGGTATACGTATAGCATCTTCCTGCACAAAATTTTCGGAACTTAGCAGCCAGTGCGGCGAATAAAATTGTGACAACAGTTACGCGGCAAATAAAATTGTAACTCCTGTATTTACTTGGTTTTTCTACAAATAATTCAAATATTTTTTATATTTACGGTATTACTCCACTCGGAACCTTTCTTATAAATGCAGTTACAGTCACACCGATCATAGTGGCAGATAGAACATAAAAAGTTGTACAAGAAAAACACTAACTCAAAATCGCCAAAAATGTTAGTTACTCTATGCAGATTACTTTAAAAGAGATGGTTTTTTGGTACTGAAATGTAAACACAATGTGTGTTACCATGTTGAGGACCGGACTCCAAAAGGAGGGTTCGCCTCACTCATTTCTTGATTCTAAAACCCTACCTGCATTACCATTACCTTTTTGTACAAAAGAGATAATCGCACGTCACTGGTTCCAGTTGGGTCCAGAGTCCCACAAGGCAATGTCTTGGGGCCTTATACCTATTGTACACAGCTGACTTACCAACAAACTTTCAATCCACACGGATTAATGAGCAACATAATTTACAAAATAAATTGCATTGAATGTCAAGGTTGTTATATAGGTCAAAGTAAACAGTGGCTTAAGCAACGTGTCACTCAACATAAAAGTGACTGTAACATCAGAAAAAACTGTTGTGCCTTGGTAGAACACCATTTAAAGACGGGACATAAATTTGACTTTAACAATGTAAGAATCTTGGAACAAGTTGACAATTATAAAAAACGACTCTTCCTTGAGATGGTACATATTATCAAAACTCCAGAATCTATTAATTATAAGACTGATACTAACCATTTGAGTAATATCTACTGTAACATTCTAAATAATAAATAACCTTTAAAATATTTTCAAAAAGTGTAAAAATTCAAACAAATTACTCAATTATTCATCTAATAATTAATCCATCTTAATTTTTATTTAATTTCTAAAAATATCAGCCTTATACTAACTCACTATGTACCATCACTTATATTTTATAGATCAATTTAATATACTCTAGTCCCTTTCTAAAATTTGTCTACTATTAATCATACTTTTCCACCTTAAAATTCCGTTAATATTTTCTTTGGTTTACTTTGACCTATTCATTATTAAAAAAAGAATTTTAAATATCAGACAATATTCTATGAAAATAAAATTTATTGCAGTTACCATAACTCCGAAATAATAAATGTCAAAATCAAAATTAAGTCAATGTCCCTTACGATATGTTCAAAAAAAAATCTAAATTAATACTCTTATAGTTGTAAGTAACTAAATATTTAGCTTTTGTTAATTTCTAATCTTAATAAATTTACAGTTTTCTCCTGAAGAAGTCACAAAAGTGTGACGAAATATTGAGAAATAACAAATAGAATTTTATTTCACATGACCGAATTGCTGAAACTTCAAACCACTATACCACAGTACGGTCGAAAATATTTGTACAAATATATATATATATATATATATATATATATACAGAGTGTCCCAAAAGTAGTGGAACGGTCGAATATTTCGCGAACTAAAGATCGGATCGAAAAACTGAAAAATACGTGTTCAATAATTTTCAAAAATCTATCCAATGACACCAAACACCAACCCCCACTACACCCCCTGGAGGTGGGGTGGAGGGTAACTTTAAAATCTCAAATGGAAACCCCTAGTTTTTCTTGCAGATTTGTATTTGTTACGTAAAAGTAAGCAACTTTTATTCAAGACATTTTTTTGAACTGTGGATAGATGGCGCTATAATTGAGAAAAACGATTTATCCTGATACCATAGGTAAATTATAGAAACGGTCTAATATATCGAGAAATACACTTCCAAATGAGAAACCAAAAAAAAGGTTTGTAATACTTTTCGAAAACCTATCGAATAACACTAAACATGATCCTCCAACCCACCCCCTGGAGGTGGGGTGGGGGGTAACTTTAAAATCTTAAATAGCAACCCCCACTTTTTATTACAGATTCGGATTCGTCATGAAAAATTAAGCAACATTTTTTTTTTTTTATTGAGAAATTCGCGTCAACCCGAAGGTTATTAGCGAGGAGCAGATTTACAATATTAAATATTATATATTTACAAAATTAATAGCTTTTAAATAGTTTAACATATTTGTGAACGAACAATTTGCACCAAGTGCTTTTTCTAAGTTTGTTGGAATACCGTAAATTCTTCTTGCTGTGGAGAAAACTGGACAGTCTACAATTATATGTTTTACCGAGAGTTTAACGTTACACTGATCACATTTCGGTTCAGGTTCTTTTGTTATTAAGAACTTGTGTGTGGCACTGGTATGACCTAACCTAAGGCGGGTTATTGTCACTTGATCCCTTCTTTTGGTGGGGAAACATGTCCATGGTTTAATGTTTGGTTTAATATTCCAAAGATTGGACACTGAAAATTGCCACCGGTTTTGCCACTCACTTAGGATACGCGATTTGATAACACTTGAAACATCACTAGTTGTCACATATTGCACGATAGTAGAGTCAGCTGAGTTGACGGCTTCACGCGCACACTTATCTGCTTCTTCATTGCCTCTTATACCAATATGTGACGGGATCCAGATGAAGATTACCTCCTTATTACGATTTTGTATCTCGATCAGATTTTGTTTTATTTTTCCCAGAATGTAATTCTCTGGGTATATTTTTCCTATGGATTGTAGTGAGCTTAGTGAATCAGTCAAAATGATGTATTTCTGATTTGGTGAGGATATAATATATGTCAGTGCCCCGTATATGGCATATAATTCTGCATTAAAAGTACTGCAGTGTATTGGCAACTTATATTTTTGGCACATATTCGAGGATATAACTGCTGCTCCCACGCCATCTGTTGATTTTGAAGCATCTGTATATATTTGAGAGAAGTTTGTATACTTTGATAATAAGTTTTGCAGATTTTGATGTATTATACTATGGTTAGTAGTATGTTTGTCCAATGAAGTTAAGGTGGTAATTATTTTTGGTACTCCCAAATTCCATGGCGTAGCAGGTTCAAAACTAACAGGATAGCAAGGAGGTAAGGTGGTGTTAAGAGATGAGAAACCCCTAGTTTTTCTTGCAGATTTGGATTTGTTACGTAAAAGTAAGCAACTTTTATTCAAGACATTTTTTTGAACTGTGGATAGATGGCGCTATAATTGAGAAAAACGATTTATCCTGATACCATAGGTAAATTATAGAAACGGTCTAATATATCGAGAAATACACTTCCAAATGAGAAACCAAAAAAAAGGTTTGTAATACTTTTTGAAAACCTATCGAATAACACTAAACATGATCCTCCAACCCACCCCCTGGAGGTGGGGTGGGGGGTAACTTTAAAATCTTAAATAGCAACCCCCACTTTTTATTACAGATTCGGATTCGTCATGAAAAATTAAGCAACATTTATTCGAAACATTTTTTAGATTTGTTAATAGATGGCGCTTTAATTGGAAAAATACGATTTATTAGCGCCATCTATCAGCAATTTTAAAAAATGTTTCAAATAAATGTTGCTTAATTTTTCATGACGAATTCGAATCTGCAATAAAAAGTGGGGGTTGCTATTTAAGATTTTAAATTTACCCCCAACCCCGTCTCCAGGGGGTGGGTTGGAGGGTCATTTTTGGTGTTTATCGATAGGTTTTCAAAAAATATTAAAAATCTGCTTTTTGGTTTCTTATTTGGAAGTGTATTTTTTGAGATATTAGGCCGTTTCTATAATTTACCTATGGTATCAGGATACATCGGTTTTCCCAATTATAGCGCCATCTATCCACAGTTCGAAAAAATGTCTTGAATAAAAGTTGCTTACTTTTATGTAACGAATCCAACTCTGCAAGGAAAACTAGGGGTTTTTATTTGAGATTTTAAAGTTACCCCCCACCCCACCTCCAGGGAGTGTAGTGGGGGTTGGTGTTTGGTGTCACTGGATAGATTTTTGAAAATGATTGAACACGTATTTTTTAGTTTTTCGGTCCGATGTTTAGTTCACGAAATATTCGACCGTTCCACTACTTTTGGGACACCATATATATATATATATATATATATATATATATATATATATATATATATATATATATATATATATATATATATATATATATAGAAAGATTAATCTTTGCGGATAAGTTAAACAGTAAAATTTTGAATATTGGGGAAATCTTCTTTATATATATATATATATATATGCTTTCTGTTGTTTTCCGGGTTTGACTCCGCGTTGAATAATTTTGGTTTTGAGAAAAACCATTATTTTGACGACGTTTCGACAAGATCTCACTTGCCATTGTCAAGTCAGGTAGTTCCCCTTCTCGCTGCTGCTTGAAGTAGACAGTCTACTTCAGTAAAATTTTTTTTTCTTCAACGCCCTGTATCTTGAAAACGGATGGCGTCACAAAAATTTTTTACTAAGCAAACCCCAATTATTTTTCAGTTTTTTACCTACCCTAGAGACGGGGTTACCTTTTTTTGAAACACCCTGTATATACATATATATATATATATATGCTTTCTGTTGTTTTCCAGGTTTGACTCCGCGTTGAATAATTTTGGTTTTGAGAAAAACCATTATTTTGACGACGTTTCGGCAAGATCTCACTTGCCATTGTCAAGTCAGGTCCTGACTTGACAATGGCAAGTGAGATCTTGCCGAAACGTCGTCAAAATAATGGTTTTTCTCAAAACCAAAATTATTCAACGCGGAGTCAAACCCGGAAAACAACAGAAAGCACATATAGCTCCCGCTGAAACTTCAAGTGTAACATATATATATATATATATATATATATATATATATATATATATATATATATGTATATTATGCTCTGTGTTTCATCTCTGTCATGAGATTTATCAGCATCTTATTTTAATTCAATTAATTAATTAATTATTTTAATTGCTACTCATGGAAACAAAACCACAATTTAATAAAACTTTCCAATAAAAATATTCTCAGGGCTAATTGATTTTAATGTATCACCTTTAGTTTGTGGCTTCTAGTATTTCTCGTTGCTTACTATATCCAGGACAAAACAGGGAAAATAAAAATACTTAAAATCATATAAATTTTATAAATGTTATTTATTTATATACTATAACATAAATATAAGATTCAAAGTGTATGCTAAAACTTTATTCTGTTGTCAAAATTTCTTATCCAATAAAAATAATCTTTAATTCTACTATCTCCTTTTTCTACAAATTTTCATTTAAATGATTCGGTAGACTGTTCTTATTATTATAAAAAAAACAATATTTAATTTACCTTTTAAACAGATTATTTATCTCTGCTATGAATTTATGAATGAATATAATCATCATCATCAGGGCTTTTCATTCCAGGTGGAATGTTTGCCGGTCTTACTTAGAGCTCCCAGATTCGCTTATTGCAGTGAATCACTCCGCATTCCACTTGTATGTTGTCAAAATTTGTTGTATGACTTGGCTTTCGTTACTATTTTCTTCCACTTATTTCGATATGTTCATAGTTCCCTCCAGTTTCTCACTTCCAGAATTTTGATATCTCTCATGACCTGGTCCTCCCATCTCTTTCTGGGTCTTCCTCTTGGTCTTTCAGTTGCCGGTTTCCATCTGGTGATCTTCTTAATCAGTCGGTCATTTTTCCTTCTTTCTATGTGTCCCAGCCATCTCAGCCTCTGTGATTAAATAAATCTAACTATATCTTCTCCCTTCATTATGCCTCTTAGTTCATGGTTCATTCTTCTTCTCATTTCTCCGTTGTCAATTCTTATCGGGCCCTTGATGCGTCTGAGGATTTTCCTTTCGAATATTCTCAATTTCTCTTCATCTTTTTCCGTGAGACACATTGTCTCAGCTGCGTACGTAACTACTGGTCTGATTACAACTCTGTATATTTTCAGTTTTGTATTTCTGGATAAGTTCTTGTCCTTCATAAGCGTATGATATCTCCAGTATGTTTTGTTGCCTGTTAGTATTCGTTCCGTTACTTCTTCACTTCTCGTGTTTTGGCCATTCACTATTACTCCCAAATATTTAAATTGTTGGACTCTTTCAAAAGTGTAGTTTTCTATTTTGATTTCTCTCATCCTGTTATCTTCTCTTCTAGAGCAGAGTAGATATTTTGTTTTTCCTTCGTTAACTTCTAGACCTCCTTTCCGTGCTTCTTTTGCCAGGATTGTTACTGCTTCTTTTAATCTTTCCTTGTCTCTTCCCATAGGAACTAAATCATCTGCATATGCAACTATTTGTGTTGATGAATGGGCTATAGTTCCTTTAATTTTGCTGGCCTTGACTATTCCTTCTAGTGTTATGTTGAATAATGTGGTTGATAGGGAGTCGCCTTGTCGCACTCCTGTTTCTATTGCAATTGATTTTGTGCTACCTTCTTCTGTTGTTACTTTGGCTCGAGCTCCATCCATGGTCATTTTTGTTAATCTGATTAATTTTGCTGGTATATCTTGATTTTCATTTCAATAAATAATTTATTTCTTCCAATACAGTCAAAGGCTTGTCTGAAGTCTACGAAGAGGATGTGGAGTTCTTTGTTGTGTTCGTGGCATTTTTCGATTGTTTTTGTAACTATGTGGATCGCATCTGTAGTGGATCTGTCTTCTCTGAATCCTTGCTGGTAGTCCCCAATTTTTTCTCTGTGAATTGATTGAGTTTTTGTTTGATGAGGGCTGTTAGAATTTTATATGTTGTACTCAGTAGAGATATTGCTCTATAATTGTTACAGTTTGTTACTTCTCCTTTCTTAAATATTGGTATAATTCTGCCTTCTTTCCAATCCTCGGGCGTTTTTTCTGCTTCCCATATTCTAACTATTAGGTTATAGATGCTTGTTAATAACTTTTCCCCTCCGTTTTTAATGAGCTCATTGGGAATTTCATCTGGGCCTGGTGTTCTTTTCTGTTTCATTTTTTGAATGATGGCTAAAAATTCATCATGTGTTGGCATCCCTATTTCATTATCTCTAATGTCTTCCATTGCGCCTACCTCCTCTTCCGGGCTTTCTTTGCATCTA
Source organism: Diabrotica virgifera virgifera (assembly GCF_917563875.1). Lineage (NCBI taxonomy): Eukaryota > Metazoa > Arthropoda > Insecta > Coleoptera > Chrysomelidae > Diabrotica > Diabrotica virgifera. The sequence goes on along the minus strand of NC_065452.1, from coordinate 72,372,147 downwards.
TATAGTTCTGTGAAGTGTTTTTCCCATGATCTATTGTCAATTTTAACTACTGGTCTGCCTTTTCTTTGTTGAGCTTTTAGGTATCCAAATAGTTTGGCGCTGTCTTTACTATTCATTTCTAGTTCCTTTAACAGCTCTTCGATCCACAGTTTTTTTTTTTGTTCTTGCAACAATTATCGGCTGCTTTCTTTTTTCTTTATATTCGTTTCGATTATGCACTTCTTTAGTTGATATCCATTTATCTCTTGCTTGGTTTTTCTGTTTGATTTTGTTTTCGCATTCTGCATCAAACTACTCTTTCCTTCTTTTTATTTCCCTCTGTCCTAGCACCTCTTCAGCTGAATTCAAAATGGATTCTTTTATATTTTTCCATATGTCCTCTGTGTTATTTGCTTGTGTTAGGTTTTCCTTTAGGGTTGTCTCATATTGTTCTCTTAGTTCCTGTACTTTTAACTTCTCCAGATTCCATCTTCTTTTGTTTTGTCTTGTTCTCCCTGCTTTAATTATCTTCATTTTGATTTCTCCTATTACTAGAAAATGGTTTGTGTCCACGTTTGCTCCTCTATATGATCTGACATCGTGCATTATTGCTTTCCATTTTTTGGATATTAGTATGTGATCTATCTGATTGCCATCTGTTGTGCCAGGTATCAACCATGTTACTTTATGCTCTCTTCTGTGCATGAAGTTTGTACTTATAATGTAGCTGTTTGTTATTGCTGCTAGTTGGCATAACTTTCTTCCGTTATCGTTTGTCTCGTCATGAATATTTTCTTTTCTTGCTATTTCCTTATACTGGTTTTCTTTGCCTACTTTTGCATTGAAGTCACCAACCATTAGTACTATATCATTTCTGGGTAATCTTTCATATAAATCTTCCAGTTGTTCATACAATTCAATTTTATCATTTTCTGGTGCATTTCCTGTGGGTTCATTATGTTTATGATTGTCATATTGGCTTGTTTGTTTTCTACTTTTATATACGACATTCGTCCATTTATCGCTTTAAATTCTATAACTTTGTCCCTAATCTTACTGAGTAGTATATTGTGTAGTTTTTCTTTTTGATATTTCCTTCTCCTTTCCATCGTACTTCTTGTAGTGCTAGTATGTCTATTCTGTATCTTTGCATTTCTCTTGCTACCTCTTCCATTTTTCCTGGTCTCAATAATGTTTGAACGTTCCAGGTTCCTACTTTTACTCTATTTTTCTTCTTGGTTTTTCTTTTTCTATCTCTTTTTCTTATGTTTGATTCGTTGTTCTTTTTCCGTGCTAGTTTCGTCTCCAGGTTTTCATCCATTTGATTTACAGTCTCTTTACATTCCATAAATGCGTTTGCCATATTCGTTTGCCGGTATGTTTTAGTGATACTAGTCGTTTGTTCTTTACTATGTGCTACTTTTACATACAATCTCAGTTTTTTGGCTTTGTGCCGGAATTATTTGCCGTCTTGGTTATTTTCGCCATATTTTCTGATTCATTTTCGTCATCTCCTGGTGATCTTTCAGTATATGTTCTTCCTCTGGGTTTTCCTTGAGGTGTTTTAGTATTCATCGTTTCACTTTGTGTCCTCCTGTATCCTAAGCTTTCCACAGTATATGTTTTGTCCTTTATTTTTAGCTTATTATAATTTAGCGATGCCTTCTGACCCCTTTCTCTTCCTTCCTTTAAGTGTTGTTTCAGTATTTTTCTCTGGTCTTGTATCTCCTTGGAATAAACTTCACTTAGGTAAATGTCTGTTCCTTTTAGTCTTTTCGATTGGTTCAATATTTCAGTTCTTTTGGAACCGCTTTTAAGTTCCAGTAGTATAGGTCTCGGTAACTGTCTTTGGGGATCTCTTTGTATACCAACGCGTTTTATGTCTATTATGTCTGTGTGTTCATTTAATGGAACTTGGATTTTAATTGCCATATTTTGTATACTTTTATCATATCATTTTCTTGTTCACCTTCTTTCTCTGTTATACCGTATACTATAATATTTTTCTTTCTTACCTCTCTTTCTAGATCTTCTATTCTTTTTTCGTGTACTTTATTTTCTGATTTTAATGCTATATTTTCAGCTTTTAATTCTGCGATTTCCAGTTTCATGAGCTGTAAATCATTTTGCACTTCATTTAGTTTTTGTTCTATTCTTATGCCTCTATTATCCATACAATCTAATTCTTCACTCATCTTTTTCATCATTTCCTTCATCTTTTTTCGACTATGGATTATTTTTCTAAACCTCTAGGCTAACGTTAGAATCTTTCTCACTTCGACGGTTCGTAAGACTTTGCTTTTATCAAATCTCAGAGATTAGAATTTTACTATTTTGTTACGTAGCGTAAAGTGAGCCACACCCGTTTCAAGCACGCGGAGGTGTGTCCACTTATCCACGCACCAAAAATATTCTTATTTTTCGAAAGTATTCTTATTTTTATTTTCTGTAGATTGTTCTTTTTATTTTAAATCCGGCAACACTGCTTAAAATTCAAGCAGAACTTCGCCTCTGGTATACTGGTTTTCTTATCTGCTTGACCACTTAGCTTTTTGTAGTGTTCCAATGTTTATTATTTATCAACCACAATAGTTACCTTATAAAAAACGCTGTTCTGTTTATGTTTGTCTATTTCCACTTTTTTTGTCCCAATAGAACGTCTTCACTTTTATAATTTACGTTTCGCACTTGCTTTGTATTTAAATTTCACTACACCACGCGATATTCTGGGAAAATGCAGGAGTAAATGTAAACACTTTATTTACGTTCCAATGCCACGTTGCCCTCGAATGAATATAATATTATGCTGTAAAACTGTTAAATTGACAAAAAACAAATATGGTATGTAATATACAACAACTCTCCCCTTTTCAAAAATAATTTTACTAACCTTTTTCTATCTTCTTTACTTCTTTTCATGGATTGTGTTGTCCTGAGTTCTCCCATACGTGCTCCTCCGATGCTGCTACGGTCTTTCTCTTTCAAACTGTTTCATTAACAAAAAACAGCACTCGCTCGAATTCTCTCCTCTATTTAGTATCCGACTTGATACAAACAATATCAATCTTTATAATTCCAAGACTTTTCCTTTCAGCTCGATATCTTGTGCAAAATTGATACAAATCGGCTACTCATTCCAGACAGAAACTGGAATCTATTCGGACACGAGGAGATTGTACTTCTCGACTAGATCACGATTTCGTCTCAACAGGAATCTGCTTACACGGCCACCAAATTCACCACTTTACACAAAATTACTACCTACTTGGTTGATGAATTGGCTAAAAACGCGGTGACACAATGAGTATTAACACATTATCTTTGTACGTCTAGAGATATTGAATCAGATTTATTCAAAGAGCTTAAGAAAGAATGGAAAGAAAGGTATGTTGATGAGAGCATAAATACAGGAAACCATTACAGATATCGGAAACTACATAACAGATAAACCTTGGTTTTCTAAAATGGAGTCGACAAAGGATATGTCAAGAACCATACGCAGAACGAGATTTAACCACTCTCTTACACCATCATATATTTATATTTAAACTTAATCTAGCCAATAGTCCACAATGTATTTGTGGTCAGTTGGTTAACCTACAACACAAAATTTTGACCTGTTCTTTTATTTCTAATAACGTTAATATGTTTTTAAATTCACTGTATTATTTGACTGATGTCCACCATCCCATTAATTTAAACTATTTATTAACATTAGAAAACAATGAATTGGTATACCGACTATTGTATAGACATATTTTAGATATTAAACTTAAATTGTAATTGTAAAATATAGATTAAGTATTTCTTGTAAATTGTTATATATTAAAAGAAAAAAAAAATATAATAAAAAAATATAAAAAAATGTATAAAAAAATATATAAAAAAATAATAGAAAAAAAAATATAATAAAAAAATATGTAGATAAAAATTAATGACGAACTTGGTCAGTCCATAGTGAGAAGCTTTCGAATTAAGTAGAGCGCTACAGAAGTATATTTCAGTTTTTGCTGTGGAACTCTGAGAACATCATTTAGAAAAAAAATACAAGAAAAATATATTATAAAAAATTATAAAAAAAAATACAAAAATAATAATTTATTAGTAGAATTGTTTATTAGAGATTCATATTAGTATTTGTTTTAGGATAAGATACGAAAAAATGACTAATAAAATAAAAAATAGTAAAATTGGCGAATGGATTTAGTGTCCGCGGTCATATAAACCCAAATAAACATATAAACGTTCAGAAAAAGTGTTTCGTGATAGTAACACAAGAAATACAAAACCAAATATTTAAAAAGTAAATTCTAAAACAACTGATGGACAGATCCATTTTATTCCTTAGTTTGTTAATAGACAAATACCTGCGGCACAACTTAAAAATAAATTGCAACACTACCTAGGTAACGACATTACAGATACAGAAGTATCATCGCTTAATGCATAACTTTACTGCAATAAAATACTGATGGACTATGCCGCCACTAAAACCTTGATTACACGTAACGAGTATTGTTGCGAGACAGTGTTCTCGGCCGAGTGCTCGTTTCGTATAAACATACTAACGAGTACTTAGCCGAGCACTTGACCCAGTCATATGGCGAGACAGTCACTCGGACCTTGTTTTATTTACTAGGCCGAGTCTTCGACCTCTCACCCTTCAATCGTATATTCGCCAATCCACTCGGTACGTGTAAACAACACTCGCTGTGTAATTATACATATTACCACTTCATCAGAGGAGAAGACTTGTGTTAATCAACGTGATTTGTGATTCTCAAAATTAGCTAACAAATGGAACTCAGATAAGACAATAAAGTTTAGTTCAATTGTATAGATAAGTCACACTCGTGCTTATGAAATTTCAAATCTTTTGAGTATAAAAATAAACAGAAACGTGATGCAGCATATGTATCGATTGTAGAACAAATAAATAAAACTCAACTGGTTTTAAAACTCAAGAAGTCAAATAAAATAAAAAATTTAAATTCGATATACAGTCGAACCCGCTTATTGGAATAGCATTCGTGCCAAGCAAAAGCATTCCTATAACCGGGATATTCTAATAACCGATCATTAGTGGCTAGTAAAACCGATTCTGGACCTCAAATTTCTATTCCTTAAACCGGGATATTTCTATAATCGGTATTCTAATAAGCATGTTCGACTGTATAGACAAGAAAAATCAATGAATCGAAGAATTTGTGAGCAGCAAGATTTGGTCTTCTTAAAATTCATTGTCTATAATAGTCCAAAGACCCTTATCTCCTTCTCATAGTATATTTGTCAATTCTTGTATAAGCAGTGGTATAAGCCGTGTGATATATTTTTAATGTTAGCTTTACGATCCATAAGTACACTACTCATTGTTTATATGAATTTAAACTAAACTGACTCGCCTCCAAATTCAAAAATGGCGAAATATATACGTATAAACCATCTCTCGCCCTCACCACTGTCTCGGCCTAGTAACAGTTTGCTGTCTCGCCACTGTACTCGTTACGTGTAATCAAGCCATAAGGTATGATACAAATCATTTAATAAGAATGCATTTCCTCGACTAAGGATCTGCACTGCTCAGTGCAGATAAGGGGTAAATTATTTCCAAATCTGCTCTATTTTAATTTCATATAATATCCGTTCCTTAGAGTCTGTTTCATTTTGTGACATACTGTTTCAAAGACATTTATGTAAGTCAGGACTATTAGAATACCAAGAAAGGATGTTTATATTGTGGTTTCCAAACGAGATTTTTGTGGTTTTGGTCGTATGACAAGTGTCTCTCTCCAGCTGAAAAATATTCTCGTCAACTATTTATTTCATAATGCTGGATAGTAGGCAGTCTTTAAGTATTTGTTGATATTTCGCAGCATTTTTAAGGCTCCCTCAATCAATGCAAAGCATCCTAACCCTAAAACGCCATATATCCAAGGCTGTCATACATTATAGGGTCCGTTTCAAACAATCCTTGTGAAAAGCCTCATAGTCCAAGACGCATTTGTTTTGAGATGGACGTTACGAGGTGACTCAAATTTTTTTGCAGAAATTGCTTGAAAATAACTCAAATAATAATATTTGAGTTATCCTCCCAATCAAAATGGTCCGGAACATTGTTTAAATAATCAAAATGTCAAAATATGAAGGAAAAATTCGATTTTTTATTGGTTTTCTGATTATAACTTTAAAACTGTTCATTTCTGAGAAAATTTGTACTAACGTAAAAGTTGCGTAATTAAATTTCCTATAACGTAGAATTGGTTATAAATTTAAAATAGTAACCCTTGTTGCAAAATAGCAATAATTGCGAAAAAAACCATACAAAAACAAGTATTCGCATTTTGCGTTTTTTAATCATTCATGCTACACTTAGGACCTTCATATTTTACCCAGAAAAACGTATGATATAGTAAAACAAAACTGTAGTTTTAGTTAAGATCGGTATAATAGATTTTGCAAAATAAATTTTGAGACCCAGCTTTCGTAAAAAAATTCATTTTTTTAAATGTTGTAGGACTGAAAATAAAGCAGATTGCAAGTTGAATTTTTTTTGCTTATAGAAGTGCACTGTACTTTTTATTTGCAAAATTAAAATCGATTAATTATCACGGCATCAGGAAATTTTTAAAATAAACATTAATTTTTAGTGCTACGCGCAGGACAGCGGTGTTCGATTCACACAAGTTGATTTCCACCAAAATTCCTTCCAATCTTTATCTAATATATTATTTTCTTACTCTATATTTTGTTGTATTTTAATATTTTAATTCCACAAAAATCAAACTAATTTTATTATTGTTTGTGAAATATTGTTTAAACAATTGCATATGTTTAAAAATAATAAACTTATTCTCTAAGTTAAAATATATGAACAAAGAAACTTTTTACTAAAAAAAGTGATATTTCAAAGGATAGAGTATGTGTTTTTTTTTGCAATAAACAAATTTATTTATTTATATCGAAATGTAATAAAAATTAAAATGTATCAATCATTATCAAAGGTCATTGGAATGCCCAATCAGAGCAAACTATCCGCTGTCCTGCGCGTAGCACCAATAATTAATGTTTATTTTAATAAAATTCCTGACGCCGTGGTAGTTAATGGATTTTAGTTTTGCAAATTGAAACTGAAAGGTACAGTAGACTTTTATAAGCAAAAAATATTTCAACTTGCTATCTCCTTTATTTTCAGGCCTGTAACATTTTAAAAAAATGAATTTTTTTTGCGAAAGCTGGATTGCAAAATTTAATTTGCAAAATCTGTTAAACTGATCTTAATAAAATTTATTCTATTGTTTTACTGTATCATAAAGTTTTTTTGGGTGCAACATGAAAGTCCTAAGTGTAGCATAAAGGGTTGAAAAACGTAAAATGCGAATACTTGTTTTTGTATTGTTTTTTCGCAATTATTGCTATTTTGCAACAAGGGTGACTATTTTTTAAATATTTGCTAATTCTATATTGTAGGAAATTTAATTACTCAACTTTTATGTCAGTACAACTTTTCTCGAAAATGAATACTTTTAAAGTTAGAGTCAAAAAAACGAAGACAAAAATCGAATTGTTCCTTAATTTTTTGATATTTTGATTATTTAAACAATATTCCGGACCTTTTTGCGAGGGAGGACAACTCAAATATTATTATTTGAGTTATTTTCAAGCAATTTCCGCAAAAAAATTTGAGTCACCTCTCAACGTCCAAATGTACTAATATTTTTACAGATGCGCACTGGTCTATCATGAGTAGTGTGAATAACTCGTTTGCGGTAATCAACACATATATCAAATTGTGATTCGTCAAAAATCAAAAACAAAATCTGGCCTTAATATACTAATTTTGTCATGTTTATGCACTTTCAGATGCATTTTCTGCACTGTAAATACAATTCGATACACCAGTTCCAAAGAGTAGTAAGTCTGAATTTTAGTGATTTTGAGTTAAGTATAGGAAAGTACTTTTATAACCCATATTTACGAGTTCCAAAGGCTAACAACTCTATAACAACGTTCTGTGAAGTTGTCACACATATATTTTGTCATAAAATGGTAATTATTTTAATTCTAAAGTGTAACAATGCGAGTTGTTACCCTGTTTTCTCGTAAATAATGATTTTTGAGTTGTTACATTTGGAACTGGTGTATCTAACTATACATTTCCACCCCCCTTTCCATTTTAGAAATTTTTCCTGACGACATCCCGAACTAGGGATGGGAAAAACCTACCGGTTTAAACCTAAAACCGGTTTTTTTACTTCGCAATAACCGGTTTTACCGGTTATTTTTTTGTCACGGTTATAACCGGTTTTTTCTTTTTAAAGAAAAAACCGGTTATTAGGTTTTTACGGTGATTAGGATTAGGTTAGGTATTATTTGGGATCCCAATCATAATAATTATTATTCTCAAGTAACTATTCCAAACAAAACCATAATTCAAATTTTATTTTATTTTATAAATACAGAAGCAAACTGAAGTGCAATCTCACATCAGCCAGCAGAATCAGTTATTAAGTTTTAGGTAATATTTCCTTGAAAAGGTATTTGTAATCATAATATTTACATAAGAAGTGTCTGTATGAATTAGACGCAAGCCAAACATCATCTATTTTTCACACTAAACTCTTAAACTCTTGACATTGAAAGTCGGTGAATGATTTTATCTGATTACCAAAAATAATGCTCTGCCTATGCATATCGTATTACTGATTACGAATACGAATCTCCAAGAATTTCCCTACGTTTTCAAAACGATACACCCATACAGGAAGTATTAAATTAGTTAAAATGTACCTATTCTAGAAATATATACAAACGTGTTAAAAGTAATACATGATACATTTTTTTGATTGTAGTAAAAATAAAAGATATATTGCATTATCCAATTTATTTTTAAGTAAAATATTTATGTTGATATTATTTTTTTTAAATCCCATTTCAAAGAGTCTGGGAAATTTTTTATAAGTTGAAATGGTTGGGGAATTTTTTGATTTTGGGAGGAGAGGAAAATTGTAATTGTAAATGTAACTTTGTAACCTATTGGATTAAAAAAACCGAAAACCGGTTTTTCCAAAAACCGGTTTTTTTTTGGCCGGTTATAACCGCCAGGTTAAACCGTAAGCAAAAAAAAAACGGTATAACCGAAAACCGGTTTTTTGTTAAAAACCGCCATCCCTATCCCGAACACAATGCAAAAAGTTGCAGGTCGATAGGTGCTGTATTTAAAAATCAATTTTTTTTCCTAAATCTATAAAATTTATCTTGCATGAATAATTTCGTAGCTAGCTACCTAGATTCACGAAATAATGCTGCAAAATAAGTGTGACTAAACTTATTTACAAAAATGATAATCAAAAAGAAATAGGATAACATAATATTATTATTAGGAAAAACCAAATAATTTTTTTTTAAAATAATAAGAGAGTCAGAAGTTCCTTTTATTAGTTTTCTTTCGCATATGAAACAATAACAAAAAAACCAATATAGGCAATAAAACGTTATCATTTGCCTTCGACGTATTCTTAATAAATAATTCCCGAACTATCTGTGGGAATTTTATTAACGAAAAGTAGAAAAAAAAACAATCAAAATCAACTTAGAATGTCTCGAAACCACAATTACTGTGCTTGTACGTGCTCAGTAAACACCAACCGTTTTCGGCAGACTATCGCAATAGTCAATCGTATTTTCTGGGAACAAAATTATCAGCCACAGTGAGAAAAGTTATGTGTTAATATGGTGCACTGAATTTTTGGAGCTGATGGGAACTTTTTATATCAGAAAAACATTATTTTATATATTTTTTCGACAGCCCTATTTTATATTTCTCCGACATTCCAAAAATTTTTAAATTTGATTGTACTGTAATTGTTTCATTTTAAATATTATATTAAAAGTATATTTTATACCTATTATTATAGTACATTCCATGTCAAACCACTCAGACAAAAACTTGAGGATCCAATTTGTCTGAAACTTGGTGTATAGCTTCTGCCTAACATAAAATAAGACATTTAAGCGCGAACAGTCGTTTTTTCCTTGAGTGTTATAAATATAGAAATAGAGATAGTAAAAATACCTAGAAAAATTAAATTGACTCTCTACAAAAGACTAATAAGACCAGTGTTAACATATGGTTCAGAAACTTGGTCACTTACACAGAATGACCATGAACTGCTCAAACGTTTTAAGCGAAAAATCCTCAGACGAATATATGGAGGCATAAAAGAACAAGGTTTGTGGCGCAGGCGATACAACTTTGAGTTGTAAAGAAGTTTTGGAGAACAGGAGGATCCAACGTTGTAAACTTATTAAGGTAGCACGCCTTATATGGATAGGTCATGTAATCAGGCGAGAGGGAGATGCCATAGTCAGAAAAGTTTTTGACCGAAGATGACCGATAGGACAACGAGCAATAGGAAGACCGAGACTTAGGTACCGAGATAACTCATTAGCCCGACCAGGAAACATAAAATTAAAAAAAAAACCTCCAAAAAAATTAAGGAAGGATGAAAATTTGGGAATAGATAGTTAAAATTGTCTATTATTATATAAGAAATAGTTTACAATTCTACATCCCCTCGATTTTACAAAAATTGGGAAATACCGGGTGAAAAATATGTTCCCGAAAGTGAAAAAATTTACGTTCAAACTAGGCCCGGAATTGGATAAAATGACTAATTCTAAGCAACTTTTGTTCTATAGAGTTTTTTTCCTAAGTCAATACTTTTTGAGTTATTTTCAAGTGAATATGTTCATTTTTAACAGAAAAAAACATGTTTTTGGACGGTTTTTCGGAAATAACTCAAAAAGTAAGTATTTGAGCGAAAAAAATATTCTTAGTAAAAATATAGATTATAAAAAATTGAAAAAAATGGTGTACGTGTGAGGTCTGCAGACCCAGTAGAAGCAGAGTTGTAGCCTAGAAGATTAGGTTCTTCTTCGTCAAATTCCAAATCGAATATTTCAATGTGAAATAACCAAAAAACAGAGCAGTTTTCGGGGAAAATTCATTTTAACTTTTTTAAAGTGTTTAAAAAAAGGTTTATTTTTTTAAACCTCTAACATTAAAAATAAGTGAGTTACGCTCAAAATATTGTTGGTTCCTTTTATTTTTTGGTACAAAAATCGCGAAAAGTACCCCGTAATTAGCTTCCCAAATAAAATTAATCGTTACCGCTTCACAAGTTACTCTACTTATGTATTATTTATATTATCTATAAGTTTCATTGGTTCAAAGTGCTCATTTTTGAAAAAAAATTGGGTTGAAAATAAAACATTTTTTTTAATTTGGAAAAAAAATGGACTTGCTCATGGAATTACCTTAAAAATTATTAGTAATACTAAAAACCTTAAAGAGTAATAAAATGTGCGTTTTTATTTTTCGAATATTTTTGCTTTTTTGTTTTCTTGTTAGACAAAAATTGGTTATGCTATGGCTGTTTAAAATTTGCCTAAACTCGTAATTAGTTACTCGTTCAAGCCAATTTAACTACAGCTTTTTCAAAAATAAGCAGTTTGAACCGATGAAACTTACAGATAATATAAATAATACATAAGCAAAGAAACTTGTGAAGTGATAATGATAAAATTTATATGTGATGCTAATTAGGGGATGATTTACCAAAAAATAAAAGGGATCAACAATATTTTGAGCGTAACTCACTTACTTTTAATGTTACAAGTTTTTTTAAAACACAAAAATAAAAATTTTTTTAAACACTTTAAAAAAGTTGATATGAATTTTCCTCGAAAAGTGCTCCGTTTTTGGGTTATTTCACATTGAAATATTCGATTTGGAATTTGATGAAGAAGAACCTACTTTTCATTAGCTACAACTCTGCTTCTACTGGATCTACAGACCTCAAGCATACACCATTTTTTTCAGTTTTTTATAAGCTATATTTTTGCTAAAAATATTTTTTTCGCTCAAATTCTTACTTTTTGAGGTATCTCCGAAAAACCGTCCAAAAACATGTTTTTTTCTGTTAAAAATGAACATATTCACTTGCAAATAACTCGAAAAGTATTGACTTAAGGAAAAAACTCTATGGAACAAAAGTTGCTTAGAATTAGTCATTTTATCCAATTCCGGACTTATTTTGAATGTATATTTTCATCTTCGAGAGGGGGGTATTCCCCTCCATTTTTGTAAAATGGAGGGGATGTATTATTTTTTTTTTGGGTCAGATTGTTCTTTGATCGGGCTATATGACAACGATTTAAAATCTATTGGAATTAGAGCATGGAGAAGAGTTGCCAGAGACAGGGGCGAATGGAGGATTGTTCTGAATAAGGTCTTGGCTCATAAAGAGTTGTAATGCTACTGATCATAATGCTTTTATAAATATGATTTTTATCGACTTGCCAGTGATTTGGTATTTATTTAAATAAATTTGTATATTTTATCGTAAATTATCAATGGAAAACGTAATGTTTTGACAAAAGGCACCTAAAAATGTCATCATACGGCATTATTACTAGTTATTTTGATGTTTTCAATCAAATTTTAGTGTACAAAATGTTAAAACACCATATTTTACTTCTTGTCACTATTTCCCAAAGAGGTAATTTTCTATCAAGCGTATAGAGACGGAGCATAAAGTTATTTAACAAATTAAACTTTTGGTCGGGGGAGGCCTGTGAGGACAATTAGCGATATACTTCAACTTCCGTGTATCTTCTTTAATTTGCAAAGAAATTATATTTTTATTAGTGGAAAAGGTGTATATCTTTCAATTTTATCAATAAAAATATTTACCTTATTTATGTTTTACATTCATAATATATCCATCCGACGCGACGGAGGGTTAACCTTATAAATCATGTGCTGATTTTCTGTCTTATCTTTTGCTCTGTTGTTATTTCTTTCTTATTGCTACCTACGTCTCTTACTTGTGTATCTCCTTATTGTACAGTCCTGTCAATTCAGTTTATGTATACATTTTGTGACATTACTAAAGACAAACGTGCCCGACAAATTCAGCGATTTTAGACTAATCAGTTTGATGAGCCACACACTTAAGATACTTCTACGAATTATACAAGTCCTAGTATTCCTTCTGTGCAAAAGTTGAATGGGTAATAAACAATTTGGATTTAGAAGTGTTCTAGGAACTAGAGAGGCACTATTATGTATCCGCGTTCTCTTACAAAAAAGTTGTGAGCTCCGAAAGAACCTTTATGTTTGTTTCATCGACTTCGAGAATACATTCGACAGATTACAACACAATACACTTTTTGAGTACCTACGGACAGCAGGACTGGACCTACCCATCAATCGTGGAGTACGACAGGGTTGTGTTTTGTTACCTAGTCTTTTTAATCTATACTCTAAAGAAATCTTTAGGGAGGCTTTTAATGACAGACAAGAGGGAGTAAGACTAGGCGGAGAAGTAATCAACAGTATCAGATACGCTGACGATACAGCCGTTCTTGCAGAAATTTTAAAAAGGTCTTGAGACATTAGTAAATAAATTAACAGGCCAATTGACAGGCCTACAACTAACATTTCAAATCCAAAGTGGATGGCAGTTGGAAAGATTAATATAGATCAAGGTCTGCTTTCTCCTAATGGAAATGATATACAACGTGCAAACCATTATTTTAAACAAACACCTTCGCAGCTACTTAAATGTAAATTATGATTCTGATGAAAGATAATAACGAGGATCCAAATATCACGTAAGGCTTTTATGACCTGGAAACCAGTTTTATGTAACAGAAACCTGTCAATGTATATTCGTAAAAAAGTCCTGAAATATTATGTGTGGTCAATCCTACTATATATTATTGTGAGACGTGGATATTGAATACCACAATGTTAACAAATTAGAAGCATTTAAATTGTGCTGATATCGACGAATCCTAAAAATATCGTGGGCTTCGCACACTTTCAATGAATACCTATGTCCTTTAACATAAATATCGGAAATTGGGAATGATGAAGAAGAAGAAAAACACAATTCCTCGTTCATATAATTACAGGACCTAAATACCATCTACTTCGGCTTATAATATAAGGAAAAATGGAGGGAAAGAGATGTGATTTGTCGAAATAAAGTTTCATGGCTGGAAAATGAAAAAGGAAAATAAAAAATCAATAATATTTTGTAATGGCATTATTTAGTTTTATTCTTCTTTTTAGGTCAATCTCTTTTATGTAATTTATTTACTCTTTTGCTTTATTTGACATTTCTGGTACTATTTTATTATCAATAAAATTAATTATTGTGTTACCCAAAATTTCACAGTTTCGTATTTTAATTTTTACAATTTTAGATTAGGTTCTTTTCTATACAAAATTTTACGATATGATATTTTCATATGCTGTAAATTTTTGGATTAGCTGAGATATGATCTTTATGATTGAATTGATACTTTTCCCAAAATTGACGTGCTTGTATAATGGTACAAAGTGTATCAATGTTCACCACAGTTGACATTAGCTGGAAGCAGGTTGAGACAAGTATATAAATGGTAAGAAAATGGATATTAAGGTAGAAATTAATTACTCAATAGAATACTAAAATTATTTATTTAACAAGAAGAAGTACAAAAGTGAAAAGTAAAATATGTTATTGATTTTATTCACACAAATTTTAAGGTTTTTGTTCAAAACTTAGTCTGAATCGCTAATTTCAAAATAAAAGGTACAATAAATACAAGTGTACATTTTACTGTCTTTGTCACAATCAATAAGGGACTATTTTTCAAATAACATACACTATATCATACACAGTTTTGGCCAGGCTTGGATTTTGAGTACGGCTCCAAACATATGAGACACAAGGTATCATTATCTTCCTCAGACTCAGTTTCAATCCTGATCTTTTTTTGAAATTATTTTTTTTTTTCATTTTCTTCTTCTTTGTGCATATCTTGATCATTTTATTTAATTTTTTTTTACTTTTTCTCTTGCAAAATTATTTTTTTTATTCTTCAGCTTCTTTCTCTAGCCTTTCTTTTACTGGAGTGCTTGTAAGAATCGCAGATTTCAAGGGTTTCTTCCCTTTTTTATTATTTTCGTCCCTCCAGCTTTTGGCTACGGACGCATTTGTTGAGGAATCACCGTGGACAGGTGTATAGAAACATTCTTACTCGTAAAAAGCGTAGATTGGTGTTCCTGTGACTGTATATTCTCAACGTTGCTAGTCCAAGCCTGGGTAGGATCGACATCGCTGTTTTTAAAATTCAACATTCTACATATATCTGCTTTTATCTGTTACTGAGCTTAACAAGAATTCACCATCAGTAAGCACACCTTTGTTATAGGGCGCGATTCCTGTGGCTTGAAATCCAGAAATAATATTCCTAGGGTTTATTGCTTTGGGCAATGCCAATTTCACGATGCCAGGAATATCGTACATTGTCATTGTTTTTCCTGGATTTTTCGTTATCCAATCATAAACTGAAGCAGAATAAAAAAATTTAAAGGGACCGTAGACTGATTTGTCAAAAGGTTGCAGGCGATGAGAAGTGTAATGGGGAAAGAACAACATGACGATAGGTACCATTTTACTTACAAAAATTAAGCACTTCAATTGAAAGATGTGGTTCATGGTTGTCCAAAACTAATCAACAAGGATAGTCTTTTGTAGATCTGAGATGGTCTTAAAAATGTTTAATAAACTTAAAAAATTATTCGGATGTAATGCATCCCGATAGATACGAAGTTCCGATGCAGCCTGGTGGCCCATTGCTGATAAAATGGTCTTTCAAAAGCACTCGAGGAAAAACGAACATGGGAGGAACCGAATTTCCTATGGCGGTAACAGCCAAGACCATAGTAACCATTTGCCCTCTCTCCGCTGACATAGCTTTCCTTACTTGGAGTACCCCTTTTTCTGCTACAACTTTATTTGGTCTCTGTATTGCTTGCTCGCCGGTTTCATCGACAATCTATATATCCTTGTTTTCAAATTTGTGCTTTTCTAAAACGTACGTCAAATTCTCAAAAATAGGGCAACATTGGTTTTAATAAAGCTGGTTGCACGGTTAAGGCTCGTAGCTTCAGGCTCCTTGATTGAAAGTTGATTGTGTTTTTTCATAAATAATGTGAACCAGTCCTTTGTAGCCATTTTATGGTTAATCCATATATCAGGTATAGCAGTGACAATCTCATTAGCCATAGCAAGTTCATAAGCTAATATTTCAATGTTTTGTGGAGTAAGTCCATACTAAATTTTGGATAAATTTATTATATACTCTTCAAGTTCAGACTCTAGTAGTTGATCTGGGAAAATCTGTATTGGTTTAGCATATCCCATTGTAATCTTTCGACCGTCGGATTTGTCTTTTTTTCTTATAAATCTAAGCAAAGGCATTTTGTCGATCTCGAACGACACGGCTGCTTCCCGTAGAGACATCTTTTGAGATTTGAAGGCTGCATAGGCTTTCTCGAAGCTCTCAATTGGGATTCTTTCTCAATCCATCTTCCTAGTATAGTTCCGCACCATAGTTCTGTATCAAAATAACAATATATTAAATTTCACAATATTGCGATATGTTGATAGACCATACCAATATGTCCCAGCCCCTTGTATCAACTTGCCCTCATTGAACATTAGTGTCCTAAATTAAACTAACCTCTAAACCAAGAAGACTGAAAAATTTAAATTTTTACAAAACACTCACTTTAACATACACTATGAACTGCACGAACAGTGAGTTTCCTAGAAGAAATTCACTGTTTGTAGAATTCAATTTCCTTGCTGGTATATCCACTCAAACACAACAGTCAAAAATTACTTGCCACTAATGAAAACAAACAGTTAATTATAAAACCGCCTAGAGTATTCCGTTAACAGACTTCATAAGACACAGCGTCTATAGATAAGATGGTTAGGTGGAATTGAATGCAATCCTACTCTTGTCAAGATCAAAAATATGTCACTTATTTCAGCGCCACCTATTGGCTTGGAAGTATACCATAATCTGGTCTACACATGATAGGTGTGAAATTTTAAACGTTCTTGCTGTTGATTGGATAGTATGCTCAAGGTCAGTGAGCGGTAAATTTAAAAACTAAGAGACCCATAAAGTACTTTTAATATTTTATTGAAGTGGATAATTATAGTAAAACACAAAAAACTTTGTAGTATATTATAAGAGACATAGGAAAAAAGAAGAAGAAAAGAATTTTGTCAATAATTGTCAACGAATAAGTTTTTAAGTTGCAGTTTCCTGTCAGAATGTAAATGTTATAATTAAAATTGATTTTATTAATTCACATTTTCCCTTGCATCACATCAATTTGGCGATGAGATAAAAGGAAAAGTAATAATTTATATTTCAAGGATTTTGTTTGTTTACATATTTTTAGTATTATAGACATTACTAAAAATGCCAAAAAGTGGAGACGAAATCCAGGCCCCTATGGAGCCGTGTGGTTCACAATCAATAACTGTTGTACTTGCAGGAAATATATCTTCGTTAGCAACGTTCAGAAGTGGCGATGATTTCGAAATATTTGAAGAAAGGTTGGAGCAATGTCTATTGGCTAACTTAGTAGAAGAAGGGAGAAAAGTTGCGGTATTATTAACACTACTTAGTTAGGACATTTATAAAGTGTTTCCCTAGTAAACCAAAAGATAAATCATTTGATGATATTATGGCACTATTTAAAATTAAATTTAAACCTCGCATTGCAGTTTATAGAATAAGAATAATGTTTGAGCAATTGAGACAATGAAGCTATAGATGAATGATGTATTAAAGTTAAAAAAATCTGGTAGCTCAATGTGAATTTGGTGATAAGTTAATGTATAGAGTACAAGAAAAATTTGTAGTTGGAATAAAACCAGGCCCAATATTAGACCGTTTATGCGAGGAAGGTCCCCAGAAGAGTTTAAAAGGCCTTTTAGAAATAGCACTGGCAAAAGAAGCAGCTTTGAGAGAATCCAGAGGAGTGGAGATAAATTATTCAAAAGCCAACAAGGAAGGTGGGAAAAAAACTCCAGTAAGACCACCTAGTTTATCAAATCAAACTAAGACTGGTAGGATAACCGTAAATAATAAAAGAGATAATTTGTGTTTTTATTGTAATAAGCCACATCATGATTTTAAAATGTGTAAGTTTAGGAAATTGACTTGCAATAAATGTAAAAAAGTAGGGCATATTGCGGTAGCATGTAAAGTTCGGAGAAATAAATTTGTAGAATATGTAGAAACCGATGATAATATCATCGGTTTCTACATATTCTACAAAATTATTTCTCTGAACTTTACATGCTGCCTATATAAATCTATATTATAGATGCTGAGGGCAATACCTCAGAGGGTGGTATGGTGGAGATGCTGAAGGTTGATGTTAATAGTGTTGAGGCTTATATTAAGCCAATGTCCATAACCGTTTTGATAAATCAGCAACCTATCGTTACGGAAATAGATACAGGAGCTGGTATTTCTTGTATCCCTTATAGTATGTATTATAAATGTTTTTCAATGAGTTAAAACCAAGTTTGATTAAATTAAAATATTATGATGATCCAGTTGTAATACCCAAAGGTAAAATTGAGGCACAAACTAAAATAGTTGATAGAGTTGAAAATGTTTCATTGACTGTAGTCGTGGGAGCTACTAAAGTATTATTAGGCAGATATATCTTTATAAAATTTAATTTATCCATAAAGGGAACAAAAGTGTATATCGGAAATCATGAATTAAGTTTTAGTAATTATACCCAGATTAATGAAATAAATATAAATGAAGTTGACTTTCAATCACAATTAAATGTTTTATTAAAAAAATATGAGACAATTTTTAATGATGAGTTGGGTAAATATATAGGTGAACAAATTCATTTAGAGATGGATAAATATGTTAGGCCAATTTTTCAAAAACCCCATCAAATTCCCTTTGCATTTAGAGAGAAAGTAAAGGCAGAGTTGTGTACGTTAGAGAAAGAAGAGGTACAGTGGAACCTCGATAACTCGGATTAATCGGGACCGCGGCCGATCCGGGTTATCGAATATTCGGGTTAGCCGGAGAGCATGGTAAAAATTAATAAAATACGGTATACTTATAGATAAAGTCCGTTATAATTAAAATAACATGAAATATATATGCACAGTACACATCTAACTTACCTATAGTTGTATAGAGTATGTATAGTATAGAGTAAAGACAGTATAGAGTATTGTTCATTTCTAGGTAAAAAAACTCAGTCAGTTTCGGTTGTGTCAATTTCGTCTGCCATCGGAACGATGTTATGTTATTTAAGAACAGTGGCTCTTTCATTGTTTAAAAGACCATTATTTAAAAATAAATTTTTTAAAAGACAGTTGGAAATAAAAAGGAATAACAGGTGCATCTGTTGTTTGCGATAGCCCGAAATAATGAACGTCGCTCTGCCGCTGCCGTGTGCCATGAGTCATTTTCACTGTCATATGGTTCAAATTACACAAATACCCATTAACTCTCAAATATTATATTATGGTCAAAGCGAAGTTTTATCACTGAAACTCGATATTTTTAAGACATTCCAGAAGAGGCTACAGATAAAATGTTTTAACATAATATGTATGAAAAAAAATATTTTATTGTTGAAATGTTTGTCTGATGAAAATCGGTCCGGGTTAGCCGGACTTCCGGGTTATCGGGGACCGACTTATCGAGGTTCCACTGTAATATAGAAAGTGGAAAATGCTTTGTGGGGCACACCGTTAGTACCTGTGCTCAAACCAAATGGTAAGGACGTGAGGGTATGTGCTAATTATAAAGTAACAATTAACAAATATTTAAAAGATTCAAATTATCCACTACCTTTAATAGAATATATTTTTGCTGCACTGAAAAGTGGAGAAGAGTTTACTAAACTAGATTTTAAAAATGCGTATAATCAGTTAGAATTAATGTTGTTCTGAAGCTATTTCCTTGTGACATTTTTATAATCAACTATTTATAATGGGAAATTAAATATCAGTTAGAATTAAATACTGAAACATCACATTTACTATGTTGGAGTACACCTTACGGAATTTTTAGAGTTAAAAGACTCCCTTATGGAACAAAACCAGCTTGTTCTATTTTTCAGTGTATAGTGGAGAAAGTTTTGCGGGGATGTAAGGGTACAGTCAATTATTTAGATGATGTAGTAGTTACAGGGAAAGATAACAAACAACATTTAGAGAACTTGGCCGAGGTTCTTGAGAGACTTTTAAAAGTAGAATTTAGATTAAATTTGAGTAAATGTAAATTTGCTAAAGATTGCATTTTTTATTTAGGACCTAAAATTCCAAATAGGGGGCTGGAAACGGATAATAATAAAGTAGAAGCAATTATGAAGTTGCCAAAACCAAGGAATTTTACAGAGTTAAGAACATTCCTTGGTATGATAAATTATTACTCTAAATTTATTCCAAATTTAGCAGATAAGGTGAATCCATTGCATAAACTTTTAGAAAAGAATTGCAAATATTTACGGACAGATAATTGTCAAAAATCATTTGATGCTACATATTAAATAGGAGAAAACTTCGAGTCAGGTTTTAATGCATTTTGATCAAAATAAACCTATTAGACTAGTTTGTGACAGTTTAGAATATGGATTAGGTGCGGCATTATTGCATGTATTGCCAGGTGGATCACCACGCCCAGTTTGCTTTATATAAAGGGTCCTAAATAAGACAGAGAGAAATTATGCAATGGTTCATAAAGAAGCCTTAGCAGTTTTTTGGGCAGTACAGAAGCTTTATCATTATTTAGCAGGTAGAAAGTTTGAAATTTTGAGTGACCATAAACCCCTGCAGGCACTTTTTGGTGAGTTTAGAAGTCTTCCCAAAATGGCATCAGCAAGGTTACAACGTTGGTCATTGCTTCTATCAGGATTTGATTATGTTTTTAAATTTATTAAAGGAGCTGACAATGTGCAGGCAGATGCTTTGAGTCGACTTCTTCTAGAGAAGACAGTAAGAGAAAAAGAGGAAGATGTTGATTATCTACATTTTATAAAAGGGTTAGCTCCACTCGATACCCTCAAGGTACGGGCAGAAACCAGGACTGATCCAATGTTAGATCGTTTCTTTAACCATATTAGGTATGGATTCCCGGAGATAGCAGATTAGATAATAAAACCGTTTTTAAATAGAAAAGAGGAACTATCTGTGGAGAAGGGGGTGATTATGTTGGGATTTCGAGTAGTGGTGCCAACAAAGTTACGAAAACAATTGCTGTTAGAGTTGGACAATACAAATGAAGGAATTTCCAAGATGAAATCAAATACACGAGCTTATTTTTGGTGGCCAACTTTAGATACAGACATTGAATCTTATGTAAATAATTGCAAAATTTGCTTAGGCTTGAGATCAGAACCAAGTAAAGCTAAGCTTTTTTTTTGAATGAGGTGGAAAGATTCGTAAATCGACTAGGGAAGGTGTCCCTAGTATTGTTGGATTCAACCAAACCAGAGACATACGCCGACGGCACGGTGTCAAAACTAAGTGACAGAGGGCCCCTTTCGGACATCCCTGCCAGGTCACCTACCAACTAAAACCACCCCCTCTTCGATCCGAGGTATCCCTGGACGAGTTCATTAGCGAACGAAACATGGGGATATCCCGTGCAGACCGGATTAAAGGTGCCCTTAGAGCTATTTATTATATCTACAACACTTAGCTAATAGCGGTGAGCGTGTAGGAAAAAGATCTAGTTCCCAAGCGAAGGAACTTGGAAACATTGAGAAAAAAAAAAAGAGAAGGTAACTCGATACATTTTTATACAATATAGAAGAAAGAAAGAAATAAATTTTATTTTATTTTTTTATTTTTTTTTTACAGTTGACCGCTATGAAGGAGGTAAACTCCCTCACCCAGCTTGTTCTACTCTTTCCATTATATACTTTCTTTTCATGATGCTTGTTATGTGGTCAATTATACACTCGAAATTCTCTTTGCTGGTCATTGCAATCTGCATGATGTTGTTGGGCCAAACCTATTCTGCAGCCTTTGTTGTTCTAAGACGAAAACATTGCATCGGAAAATGCAATGTTCCGCATCGTCCCTCTCGTGACACGTGGTGCATATATCATCGTTGGTTTTTTTGATGCCATATGTGTAAGACCTAAAAGATCCATGACCCGTCAGGAACTGAGTAAAGTAGTAATTTACCCGTTTAAATTTACAGTTGTACCAAGCTACAACATCGGGGATCAGTGTTTTGGTCCAGCGAGCCTTCGTGGTCTGTACCTCCCATTCCCTTTGCCATTCCATTAGCATGTTTACTCGTATGGTCCTTCTCACCTGTTGTAAGTGGCCATCGTGTGCTTCATACAGCATTTGTCTCTCTTTGGCTAACAGGTGAATAGGAAGAGTGCCCGCTATCACCTGTAAGGCCAACGTAGAAGTGGTTCGGTACGCGCTCACCACTTTTAAAAGAGGCTTACTTTGGGCTCTTGTTATGATATCTTTGTACTTCTGGTACTTTAGTACGCTGATCCAGACGGGGGTTCCATATAGAAGGGTCGACTGCACCACTTGGAGGTACAAACTTCTCTTGTTGCTGCTGGGCCCTCCAATGTTAGGTATTATTCTCTGGATAGCTGCCGTCCGTTCGTCTGACTTCTTAACCACTCTTAATAAGTGTTTCGTATATCTTAGGCCTCTGTCTAGGTCAATACCCAAATACCTCGCACAGTTCGTCGGCTCTAGTTGGCTACTACCTATTTGGAAGGTCAAGTCCGGCCCATTTCTTGGAGCTTTAAGGATGACCACTTCTGTCTTGTGACCTGCAAGTTCAAGATGATTATTTTCCATCCACCTGTTCACTTTCTCGCAGCATTCGTTTACGATTTCTACAAGGTCCCAGCACATGTCGTTGGTGACCAATATAGCAAGGTCGTCCGCATAGGCTACTGCCATGTTTTTTCTACCGTAATCGATATTTAAAACCCCATTGTACAAGACATTCCACAACGTTGGACCTAGTACAGAGCCTTGCGGTACGCGGGCTGTTAGTTTCATCTCAACATTTTTGGCCACTGATACATGTCTCTCGCTTAAATATCTTTTTATAGTATTGATCAGGTATCCCGAGACATTAGCGGTTTCTAATTTAGTAATAATATGGGCCCAGTTGGCCGAGTTAAAGGCGTTCTTTACGTCAAACATTACTAAAACGGCCCATTTTTTTCTGGTGTTCTTCACAGTGTCTGTAATATGCTTGACCGCATCTATAGCAGATTTTCCTTTCCTGAAACTGTACTGTCTGGTTGAGATGATGTCTTTTTCTCTCAGCTCTCTTTCAAGACGGTTTTTAACAATATTCTCATACAACTTTCCTAGGCAGTCGAGTAGGCATATCGGTCTATAGGCGGTGGCTTCTTCCGGGTCTTTGCCGGGTTTGAGTATTAGAGTTAGTCTTGCGAGCTTGAGCTGCTTAGGAAACTCTTGTTTTGTCAGCAGCTGGTTCAATATGGCTCTGATAGCGTCTGGCTGTGTTTTAACTATTAGTTTTATCACCTCTGGTGGCACACGATCGGGTCCTGGGGATTTACCTACTTTAATGGACTCTGCTGTTTTGATGAGTTCCGCATTACTTATTTTCTCCGGACAGATATGTGGATTGTACGTATGTTCAATGCCGGGATTGTTGGGAAAGAGAGTGTTAGCTATTTCTCTCCTTTTCTCATCGCACAGATAGTATGGGAC
The DNA here is from genome assembly GCF_917563875.1 of Diabrotica virgifera virgifera. Lineage (NCBI taxonomy): Eukaryota > Metazoa > Arthropoda > Insecta > Coleoptera > Chrysomelidae > Diabrotica > Diabrotica virgifera. The sequence goes on along the minus strand of NC_065452.1, from coordinate 72,348,529 downwards.
CTCGAACTTCAGCGTTTTGGTGGTTATTCTATAGGCATCGCCCCATACGCCATTTTCCAGTGCCTCGCACAAGTCTTGCCAACATGTGCGCTTTGCGCTCTTTATAAGTTTGTTTAGTTCTTTCTTGACGGATTTATATTCGTCTTTTGTCTGCTGGGTCTTGTGTCTCTGGGCGATTCGTCTGAATCTAAGGCATTGTGTCCGTTTCGACTGAATTTCGTCATTCCACCAGTAGGGTACGGTGTATGAGGCGGTTTTGCTCCTACTACTTAATTTGTATGCCCTAGTAATGGAATTCCTGAAGGTGGGAAAGTCAGTGGCTTCTTCCCGTAGATTACTAATCAACTCCGCAAATCTTGCTTTGTTGAAGTCAAGTATCTTCCTGCCGTTCTTTTTTGTTACCTTTGTACCAATCTCGAAGAAGATGTACTTATGGAAGGTAAAGATGTTATCATCTAGCACATCCCAATTCGTAATCTTCTTAGCGTAGTTTTTGTATGCCAGGGTAACATCTATGTGGCTCCGCCATTCACCTTTTTCGAACGTGTGTTTCCCATTATTCATCACTGCCATATCGGTAGAGGCAATCCATTCGTTCCATATATTCCCTTTGACTTCATTTCTTGGGGACCCCCACCATATGGACTTGGCGTTTATGTCGCCAGCAATTATATAATGCTTCTCTGTTATTGCCGCCTCTATGATGTTTTCGACCTTCTCTTGGTATTGTGTGATGTTGATGTTTGGTGAGATATAACAGGCTATAATAGCTACATCATTGAGTTTTAACTTGATGAAGCTTTCTTTCTTGGTGATTTTGCTTATGGACAGGTTCCTATTAACCAAGAAGATGGCGACGTCAGCCCGCTTGTCGGCGACCCAACCAAACTTTTAGAGATGTTTTTATTAGGTTCAGGGACTATAATGAGGTCTGCTTTTATTTACAGAGCTTTGGCGTGAATCAGATCATGTCCCACCTTGGCCCTTCCGATATTTACTTGTAATATTTTGAGAGTATTCGCACCGCTCGAAGCCATTTCAGATCAATTAAGTGTCTATATCTGCTTAGAGTACTTAGTCGGGGACTCTCTAGGCTCTGTCCCATGGGTAGGTGTGTCACCCACCGTGGGTGTAGGGTTTACATCAGGTTCCTCATTTGGGGTTGGAGAGGATGAACGACAAGGCCGTTCGGCCCGTTGTACGTGTTCGGCCGCCACGCTGTCGGACATGGAGCCAAACTGCTCCACGAGGGTGGAGTGAGACGCTTCATGGAAGACCTCGTCGTCGGCCCTCGCGATATCCTCATGTGAAGGCGTTGAAGCACCAATCTTTGACTCATCAGTTTTCTCTGAGCATATGTCCATTTCAGTCGGAGTGGGGGTAGGGGGGGTGATGTTTTTTGTAGGAGTAGGGGCTGGTACGCCTGTGTAAGGGGAGTCTCAAGGGTCTTCGTTTGGTCTGCCAATCGAGCTCTCTGGAGAGCCGACCGGAACTCCTTACATTTACCGCTGCCAATACGGTGTAAGCCTTCGCAAATCACGCAATAATCCGCCTCCTCACAAGATTCGAAGGTGTGACCGTTCTTTCCACACTTCGGGCAGAATCCAGTACGGTCAGGGCTATTACACTTGCTCACGTCATGAGTATATGACCAGCATCTCTGGCACCTCTTGATGCTGTACCTCCTTTCCACCTCACAACTCACGAGGCCGACGTTCATGTTTCCCATATCTATGATTCTCCTTGCCGCTTCCGCGGAAAGGACGACCGTCGCTGCCAAGGTGTTATTCCGCATGGGACGCAAGTGTTTGATGGAGTAGCTAGGTTCCCATTTACCCAGCTCTCTCGTAAGAGCAACCTTGAGGTTCTCTGCATTCGTATTCAAGGTCATCCCTCTAACGTGAATGACGGCCTGTCTCTCCTGGCCTATCAGTTTGGCCGATACGCCGCTATCCTTGATAATAGCCTTTTTTATCATCAAGGCCGCGTCCTGATCTTTGTCGATTGTAATAAGTAGGTTGCCATCACGGGTGCTTCTAAGGCTACGAACTGCCTCCTTGGCCTCGCTGTTTCCCACGGCTTTCTCTACTCCAGCCAGCAGCTGGGAGTAGGTCGCATCCTTCTTAGACACAATAAATCCAAACGTCGGTCTTTCCCGTCTGGTGGCTGTAGTGAATACTAAGACGGAGACATGGGTGGTGTGCCGGAAGATAACTTCCGCCATCTTCCTCAGATTAGCCACCGGCATGTAGCTTACGTGGTGCAGGGCCACAGTGTCATTTTCTTGAGTTTCCTCCCTGACACGCTCGAGTGCGAGCCAGAGCTCTTCCGGTGTACCGGCTGTGACCTTAATCACTTTGTGTGATTTCGTTTTTCTTCTGTCGCCTTCCCGGATGGTGATTGTATTTTCCATAACCTCGAAGTCCCCTTCCAGTGACGATAAATCGGGATACCGGTCTCTATACAGTCTTTGAATACTAAAATTCATCTTCCTGTCATTGGGCTCCAGAGCTACCACCTTCACGGGGCAATTGGATTCCAATGGGTTTGAGACCTCAATTGTCGTTTTTTTATATATCTTCTCAGGCCACTCAAAGTGGGCGTGCCTTTGGAAGTCAGCAAAAGTGTTGACTGCTTCTAGGTTCGCCATCTTGACCGCCCCGGGAGGGCCGTGCCATGCGTCAGTTTGCGTGCCGCAATCCGTCATGACGGGTCTTGGCACATCAGAGCCTTCAGCGCATGCAAGGTCACATTGGACGTCTGAGTCTACAGTTATTTTTTCGATAGGCTCCATAGCGTGATTATTCAACCACTCGCGGATGTGCTCCATACGATGGGTTGCATGCCGCTTCTGGAGCTGTCTATGAAGATCTTTTACGGGTCTTGCCGTATTTGGGTACTCTTGTATTAAGGAAGCAAGTCGATCTATCTGTTTTGTCATATCCTCTATGTATTCAAGCAGCTCCATTGCTTGACTACACGGTCTCTTTTTATATATTTCGGAAATCGACCTAGTGTACGAGGCCTTTCTCTTAAGATTCTGATCGTCAGGAAGAGAATTTGTTCTCCTCCTGGCTGTGTTTAGTTTTCTTCCCGGCTTGCCGCCCGGGTCGCCCGCGGTTTCTTTGAAGGGTTGATTAAACATGTAAATCCCACGAGTAGCTAGGGAAAAAAAAAGAATCCACCACCGCAGAGCCCCGCATGTGGTGGTAGGGCTGCGTACAACGGGGTTTTGCCAGGTGCCCCGAGGGAACCGTTCGTGGCCACGTATCGTGTGGTCATCCATCCTTCGGCATGGTGTCCCACACCTTGGATTACGGATTTTTTCTCGCTGGTTTACTCCATCGGATTTTTACAGGTTTTCTCCTGTTAGGTATGAGGAAAGGATAATTGGGAAAGGTGTGACATATCGGCTATCCCTGATAGGTGTGTCGAAAAAAAAAATTCGAAATAAGTGCGTGGTGGTAACCGTAGCCTTGACCCCCCGCACTGACGAGTACGTCTGGTGCGCGGGGCCCCGCCGCCGGTCCCGACTGGGATATGCGAATTGAGTTTGCGGGTTGGGGCAGCCGTAGGAAATTAGGAAAGGTGCATCCCCTGAAGGGGGCGAAGGCGTCGCAACTTTTCGCCTCAGTTGCCACGCCTTTTTAGCGTCCAGCGGCGGTGTCCGGTGCCCACCCGGTGCACAGGCGCTGGACGCTAGGGACTGTGTTTGGTTTCACTGGTCGTGCTCCCCTCACAAATTCAGGGACCAAGACCAGTTACTTGGCCCTCCCACCGACGTCGAGGAAAAAATTACAGTCCCAGGGAGAGAAGTAAAGCTAAGCTGATATCATGTGAAAAGGGAACATGTATGTTTGAGAGGGTGCATGCTGATTTTCTAGGTCCCATAAGAAATAAAATAATTTTGATAATCATCGATACTTTTACAAAATGGCCAGAAGCATATATTTATTATGAATATTTTGACTGCTGCGGAGACTATTGAAAAATTTAGAGATTGTTTTGCCCGGTTTAGGCTACCTAAAGTAGTTGTTAGAGATAATGGCTCTCAATTTTCATCAGGTGAGGTTTCACGGTTTTTACATAATAACGGTATTAAACACTCTACATCACCACCATATCATCCAGCAAAAAATGGGTTTGCAGAGAATTTTGATGACATTTAAAAATGCTCTTTTGAAGGGATTGAAGGATGATTACAACTGTAATAATTCATTACAAACTGTATTCAGTAAATTTTTGTTCCATTATAGAAATTCAGTACACTGTACTCCAGGAGTATCACCCTCCAGTCTAGCATTTAAACATAAAGTTAAAACCCAATTAGATTTGTTATGGACATGTAGTGGCAATCAGAGTTCTAAATCAATAGATAATAAATTAGACAGTAATAGACCAATTGAAACTTTTCAAGTGGGGGATAAAGTTCTTTGTAGAGATTATCGTTATCCTAATCGTAAAACATGGGCAAAAGAAATAATAGATGAAGTTGTAGGTGACAGGATATATGTGTAAGTTAACACACGAGAGTTTAATTTATAAAGACATTTAGACCAGATTTTGAGAGATAATGATTCTGATTCTAACTACGATATTCTTAATGAAGAATTGTAACTGATATAAATAATAATAACAATAGAATTAGTAGCAGTGTTGAACCCTTCTCAGCTTTAACAGAAGGGGAAGTGTTAAAACAAAGTGATATCGAAGAGAGCAATTTTAAAGAGTCTGGTAATGCAGTAGCAAGTAAAACAGTGGTTAGTGAGGTTAACGTGAAACCAGAGAATAAAGAAAGTGTGACAGAAGTTCCGAGTAGGCCAAAAAGAAATACAAAACCTCCTGTGCGTTTAAACTTGTTGTGGGGAGGTATTGTAGTATATTATACGTGACATAGGAAAAAAGTAGAAGAAAAGAATTATGTCAATTATCTACGAATAAGTTTTTAAGTTGTAATTTCCTGTCAGAATATAAATGTTGTAATTAAAATTGATTTAAATAATTCACATTTTCCCTTGCATCACATCAAACTTTTCTATCTTAGGCCTGGTCTTTTCACCTCCGGATAACTAGTTATTGGGAAGTTTATCTGACAGACTATATGTTAATCTCTCAGATAAACTTCCCGTTAACTAGTAAGTTATAAAAAGGACTAAGAGGAAAATTTAACTTGCACTGAATGAGTCCTGTTGAATGTGTTTAGCAATAATTATTATTGTTTGTTTTATGTTTATACTGTTGTAATATTGTCTCCCTGTGAAATTTTATTAAGTAAATTTTACAGGGAGGTAATAAGAATAAAATTGTATAAAAATTTATATTGAAAAAATAAAAAAAATATGTACCTGTACAAAAAAATAAAAAAAAACAAGAAATAAGAA